>NW_026403725.1:7758-9250 GCF_001194135.2 Octopus bimaculoides | reverse complement strand
ATCTTCTTTCGGTTTCCGTATACGAAATCCACTCTATTATAACCACCCCGGGGTTATAATAGAAAACGACTAGCCCGAAGTTCCACGCAGTGGGACTGAACCCGGAACCATATGGCTGGGAAGCAAACTTCCTACACAGCCTGAGATATGTGTATGCCCTTACACACACACACACACACACACACACACACACACACACACTTACGTCCATACAAATGTATATGTACACATATATTGGATCTTTCTGATTTGGCGGAGTCAGAAAGACCCCCATATATTTGTAATGCATGTGTATTGGTGCATAATGAATGCGTATGTATTTATGAAACCAGCAGTTAATTGAAGCACTCCTTCCAGTTGCGCAAACTGGGTCATTGCTGTACTGACATTAATAAGTACAACTACAGGCTGGTCATCACAGTATAGGTAAGTCTAAGCATATCACGTTTATATAAACACACACCCATGTAGAAAGTTTTTGAAATGTGTGTGTGTGTGGAGTGATGGTCAAATTGAACTTTCTGAAACTTTTTCCCTTCACTTCCTAGAACTAATTACCAAAATTTCATTCAATAAGAGGAAGCTTCTGACGAGATCCTTGGGCGGTCAGACTTGAAGAAAAAGCTGTTTGATTTCCCTCTAATGAAAGAAAACCCCGACAGATTGAAACGGCAGGTCCACATATTCGATGAGTATTGTTTTAGACGTAGGTACCCGTAGAAAAATGGGTTTGGATGGTTGCTACTGAAATATTTTTTAATCGTAAGTAGCCTATGGTCGATCGAGTTTGAGCAGGAAGTAAACAAATAATAATAATGATAATAATAATAATAATAATTATTATTATTTCTTTATTGCCCACAAGTGGCTAAACATAGAGGGGGCAAACGGATTAAGTCGATTACATCGACCCAGTGCGTAACTGGTACATAATTTATCGACCCCGAAAGGATGAAAGGCAAAGTCGACCTAGGCGGAATTTGAACTCAGAACGTAATAATAATAAAACTATCGAAAACACTCTCTGTGCTACATAGACGTGAAAGCTTCTTTACACAATATGTTTGCCCCGAAGAAAACCATAGCTAAATCTTCCTCAGTCACATCCTATTTATCTTTTAAAACACACACACACGTATTACATAAACAACCTTCTTCAGAAAGCGGGCCGCATGAGCCGTGACTCGTCATCAAATAGGCAACAGCACTAAAAAAAAAAGGCACTATCATGCTATTAGCTGTCAGAAGTGAAAGTGCTCACTGCTAGTGAAGTATCTGTCTGTCTGCCTGCATGCCTGTGGCCGGAGCGAGCTATATGTCTGTTTGTCTGTCTGTCTGTCTCTCTCTCTATCTATCTATTACTCGAAAGTTCGCGCGTCCGCGCTAGCTAGTCGTGAGTGGTCGATCCTATTATTTTTAAACTTCAAACTTCATTTGTTCTCTATTTTGATAAATTCTCTCTGTTGAAAATTATATTTTTATATTTTAAATA
>NW_026403725.1:3644-6461 GCF_001194135.2 Octopus bimaculoides | reverse complement strand
TCTATCTATCTATCTATCTATCTATCTATCTATCTATGGAGGCGCAATGGCCCAGTGGTTAGGGCAGCGGACTCGCAGTCATAGGATCACGGTTTCGATTCCCAGACCGGGCGTTGTGAGTGTTTATTGAGCGAAAACACCTAAAAGCTCCACGAGGCTCCGGCAGGGATGGTGGCGAACCCTGCTGTACTCTTCCACCACAACTTTCGTTCTTTCTTCCTGTTTCTGTTGTACCTGTAATTCAAAGGGTCAGCTTTGTCACACTGTGTCATGCTGAATATCCCCGAGAACTACGTTAAGGGTACACATGTCTGTGGAATGCTCAGCCACTTGCACATTAATTTCACGAGCAGGCTGTTCCGTTGATCGGATCAACTGGAAACTTCGACGTCATAAGCTACGGAGTGCCAACACACAAGTTACTAAAACACACCATTTCTGCTAGATATTAAAAAGCTTATGTACAAATAATACAATGATATTAACGATGAGGCTAAATTCCTTGCTAATATTGACAATAGATTAAAATGCTTAGCTAAGAGAGAAGTTTTTATTACTTTAAAAGACTATAAACCTAATTTTCATGATAAACCTACTTCTAGTGTGTTAAACCCAGCGAGATCTGAAATTGGACTAGTAGCTAAAGAAATACTAACAAACATTAGTAATAAATTTAGAGAAATAACTGGTCTTCAACAATGGGATAACAGTTTTACTGCAACAGATTGGTTTAAGAATAAGAATAAGGCTAAATTCATCCGGTTTGACAAATTTTTATTCCTCTATTTCTAGATTGCTGCTTGATAAAGCCATTGAGTTTTCTAAATCATATGTTGATATTGACCCTGTAGACCTAACGTAAAAGCGGTGTTATTGTATGGGGCTGAGACATGGCGAACAACAGTTAAGTCAAATAAGCAAATACAATCATTCATCAACAGGTGCTTGCGTAGTATACTTAAAATCAGATGGCCCGAATACATAAGCAATATGGAGCTATGGCAAAGAACGAATAAAGTTTCGATTAGGGAGCAAATATTTAAGAAAAAGTGGAAGTGGATTGGTAGCACAATTAGAAAGGATACACCAAATGCAGCATAAAGTACTTTACAGTGGAATCCAGATGGATATAGAAAGAGGGGTAGGCCTAAGAACTCCTGGCGTAGATCAACACAAAAGGAACTATCGAAAGAGGGACATTCATGGCAGAGTATAAGTACAGAAGCGAAAAATTATGCGATATGGGATTCAATTATAAGTGGCCTATACTCCGCATAGGAGGGTTAAAGGCGAGAAAGAAAGAAGAAGACCTAGATTTTATCAGGTATGCAAGGAAAACACTACTGTTTAGTAAAGGATTAGCATGGGTGAAAAAGTCACAAAATGATGAATCATTTGATGTCGTACGATAGTCCTGACATGTGCGACCTTGTAGGTTTATTTGTATTAAACACATTGAGATCCAAGTGCCCATCTCATGTCGTAGGTCTATACCGAGACAACAGTTTCTCTTTCCTCTTTTATTTGTTTCAGTCATTTGACTGCGGCCATGCTGGAGCACTGCCTTTAGTCGAGCAAATCGACCCCAGGACTTATTCTTCGCCGGGTTGGTAATGAAGGGGTTAGGGTTTTTCTCTGGTGTTCTCAGTTGTGTGATATTCAGCTTCATTGCCTTTATAATTCCATCATTTATTAATTTTAAGGGGTCATGATGATGGATTCTGTTTTTTTTTAGGAAGCCTTTGAGCGCATTAAGTCGGATTTGACATATATTAGGGTCAATTACTATAATACAGATACATCTTGCAATACTGAATGGGATGTTCCTTTTAAAGTATAAAGGATGGCAGCCGCAGAAATTCAAATATTGGTGCATATCTATTTTTTGTAAAATATGTCTGTTGTGACTGTGAAGCCATGTGTTTTTATGTGAATATCCAGGAATGTTAATTCATTACAACTGGTTTCTCTGTGTTGAGCATGTTATTAAATATATGTAAACCTTCATTTGATCTGTTCCAAAAAATGAAGCAGTCATTGAGGAAGCATTTCCACTTTTCGATGATTATTTCTTGCAATTATTGAAAGTTTTCTCTACTTCCTCGTAAAGCTTTTCTTCTTAGAACCCTATGACTAGGTTAGCATATAAGGGTGCAAACTTCATCCCCATAGCTGTGTCCTTTATCTGTCAATATATCTTATCAAATCTGAAGGTGTTTTCTTCTAGTACCAGACATATGGCCTTGGTAATGAAGGCCATTTTGAAGCATTCATTTATCTGTCCTCTGTTTTTCTACCCAGTGTTTGATTGCTTCCAGGCCCACAATGTACGATATATATATGTATAACCATGTGCATATAAATATAAGCAAACTAACATTTGCTTTCTATAAGCACTGAAATGTGTATTGTAAGATAGACAGAAGATATCTTATATATATGTATATATGTTTATAATTGTTAATGTGCTTATATTAAGGTGGTGAGCTGGCAGAAACGTTAGCACGCCGGGTGAAATGCTTAGCGGTATTTTATCTGCCATTACGTTCTGAGTTCAAATTCTGACGAGGTCGATTAAATAAGTACCAGTTACGCTCTGGGGTCAATGTAATCGACTTAATCCCTTTGTCTGTCCTTGTTTGTCCCCTCTATGTTTAGCCCCTTGCGGGCAATAAAGAAATAAGAAACGTTAGCACACCAGGCGAAATACTTAGTGGTATTTCGTCTGTCTTTATGTTCTGAGTTCAAATTCCGTCAAGGCTGACTTTGCCTTTTATACTTTTGGGACTGATAAAGTAAGTACACTGGAGTTGATGG
>NW_026403725.1:2431-3073 GCF_001194135.2 Octopus bimaculoides | reverse complement strand
GCTGAACTTGTTGTCCATACGGCTGTGTAAGAAATCAATGTTTTTTGTTGTTTCAGCTTTTGGGAAACATAGAAGATTTCTGAAGAAAGATGTTGCAGCCATCAGTCTCCCAAGAGCACCTTCAACAGTTTACCTGGCAGGGGAAGACCACATCATTCAGCATAGATGAGTCGACGTTATGTCTAAGAAACTCCTCTAAGGCAGATTCAAAAGTAATGGAAAGTAGGTGTTTTTTGTTTTTTGTTTTTTTTGTTTCTTTTTTCCCTCTGTTTCGTTTTGGTTTTTAAATTTATTTGTGAAATACAAAATATTAAGACTAGAATATTTTCTGGCATGGTTACACTCTCACTCAACAATTAAAAGCCCAACAAGCGCAACATTTCAACAAGTGCCACTACTTAGCAAGTATGAACTAAATGTGTGTGTGTATGTATGTATGTATGTATGTATGTATATATATATATCATCATCATCATCATCATCGTTTAACGTCCGCTTTCCATGCTAGCATGGGTTGGACGATTTGACTGAGGACTGGTGAAACCGGATGGCAACACCAGGCTCCAGTCTGATTTGGCAGAGTTTCTACAGCTGGATGCCCTTCCTAACGCCAACCACTCAGAGAGTGTAGTGGGTGCTTTT
>NW_026403724.1:0-223 GCF_001194135.2 Octopus bimaculoides | reverse complement strand
ATGTATCTTTTACCTTTCACTGATCTTGAATTTCTAGCCGAATGATCAGCCTTACTCTTCAAGCCTGGTACTTATTCTATCAGTCTCTGGGGTCTAACCGCTACGTTACAATGATGCAAACACACCGATACTGGTTGTCAAGTGGTGTTAGGGGGACAAACACAGACAGAAAGGCATACATACATAGATATACATACATATAATATATATATATATGTATATA
>NW_026403723.1:0-635 GCF_001194135.2 Octopus bimaculoides | reverse complement strand
TAATAATAATAATAATGATGATGATGATAATGATAATAATAATAATAATAGTAAAGCTGACAATGAAAGAGAGGCAATCAGCGTTCGAACTGGGAAGGTTATTGTAAAATGGAACTTATTTGACAGAGTATCAGGAGTTAGTATTACGGATACACTAATGACAGTTTTGTGGAAGTAGTGAAGGAAACATTGATGTTTCCTTAATGACGCTCTTAGCTAACAGGCTATTGTTGTTGATATAGGCTAAGAGAGCGGATATCTATCTATCTATCTATCTATCTATCTATCTATCTGTCTGTTTATCTATCTATCTATCTGTTTATCCCTCAACTTCTACACTTTCTCTGTATCCATACACAGACATATATATATATATGTGTATATATGTGTGTGTGTATATATATATATATGTATGTATGTAAAACAGGGGAAAACTGATGAAGGGAATATTCTTTATGCTGCATGTCTCGTTTCTCTGTTTTTTCGTTCGAAAAAAAAGTTCGTTTTCTACGTTTTAGCTTTTTATGTTCTTGTTTCTCATTTTGTTTACGTTTTTTTTAATGTTCTGTACCCATATATGCATAGATATATATGTAGGTATGTACATATATGTATGTATATATGCATACATTTAT
>NW_026403722.1:0-285 GCF_001194135.2 Octopus bimaculoides | reverse complement strand
AGTGATTTACATCTACATGAAAACGTTTCTAAATTCGATACATTACAATATTTACAATATTTTTGCATATTTTGAGGCGTTTGTCGATGCAAAAGATGAAATCACAGAAGAGAAAAACATGCTTAAGTCATATTTTAGAGTAATTTCATCACAGTCATTTAAAAGTTACCCGAAGAAGATGCAACGAAAACTGCATTTTATAGCTAATAAATACGTAGAAACTGTGTTTTTTTTTTTCCTTTTTTATTGTTCTCCACTTTTTCCATTTTACGATACATTTGCAGA
>NW_026403721.1:28025-30275 GCF_001194135.2 Octopus bimaculoides | reverse complement strand
TATACATATACATACACACACACATACACACACACACACACACACATACATGCAGACACACTATATAATATGGATTATCGCATATATGTATGCGTAATTCTCCATCCATCCATCTATCTATCTATCTATCTATCTAACTCCATATGTGTGTGTGTATATGTGTGTGTGTGTGTGTGTGTGTGTGTGTTGCGTATAGATACATGTATATACATGCATGTTTGACTACACGCTTATACATAAAATCATCTATATCCTCAAGCCTATCAATTCTAAACAATAGACACGTACACGCTGACACGCTGACATAATAGACGCATGCTTACATGTTTTATATTCATTATTTTCCCAACTGACCGCACTGCTCCAGCTTGGTCTCATTCGCTTTGGCTGAAACAGAAAAACATAACCGACAAATGAACGTTATGATTATATTATTTTGCACTACAATATATCATATTACACTCGTTTTTTCAACGCATATATACACATATATACATACCTATATATGTATGTAAACGTAGACATATTAGGTTGGTGATTTGTTTTTTTAAATATGTTTTTTTTTTCAATAATGAATCATTACACATTTTCCGAACACAATGCTTCATTATTGATCTGATATTGCTTGAATTCTTCTGTATTATAATTAATATCCGCCCATCCAATAACGACCACCACTCTAATATACGGCAAAAAGAGCAAGAGACAAAAAAGAAAAAAAACTAACATGAAGTAGAATAATAATTATAAGCGAGGCAGTAAGAAAAGGGAGGCTGATGGAGGTAGAGAAGAAGAGGAAGGGGGAGCGAGCGAGAGGTGGGAAGGAAGTGCGGATGTCTACTAAATTTTTTTAAAATTTAATTATTTCTTTGTGAGTGAAACAGAGATTGAGATATGAATTGTTGGTTAGATAAATGTGTGTGTGTATACGTGTGGGAGTGTTTGTATATGTGTCCATGAGAGTGGGCGTGTATGTGTGTATGAATTTATGTGTGCAAATGTGTATATATGTATACGTATGTGTAGTGAACGTGTTTGCACGTTTTTGTGAATCTATGTATGTGTATGTGAATATGAAAGTATTTAGTATGCATATATGTGCGTATTCATGTATGTACATGTGTATGAATTATTCATGTGTATGTGCGTATGTATTTATGTATAAATACTTGTATGCAAATCTCTGTATATACATACATACATACATACATATTTGTATACGTATGTATGTCTGAGAGTATGTGTGGGTGAATTCATGTCTCCATATGTATGTACATATTTATGTATGTATTTATCTACGTAACCATGTCTTATAAATGCCCATATACGTATTAGCCTCTGAGGGAAACCTCAACATGGTTGCTTCGCTTGCTCGAAATAGCTGCCAAATCGGCATCGAATCACACCCTACTGTCCTATGTATATATAAATTAACAAACAAAAAATCACCATGGTAACCAGAGTTGTTAAAAAGAACAACAAAACACCTCTCAAATCGCAGCACTCTAACGAACTCGAAATAGCTATGCACAGTCCATTTGCGTATAAAGTGTATAACGTGGTTTTGTTTTCACTTAAAATGGATGTATATTACGAGAACTGGTCACAGACAGAAGACGAGCCGGCGGTTGAACAACGAAAACACACACACTGAACGTTCGATAAAAATTTTGAGATGAATACGTAAATATCAGCTGTGTGAATACGATCTTTATGCACTGAACACGTACACACACACCTACACACACATACACACACACACACACACACATACACACACACACACACACACACACACACACACACACACACACACACACGTGTAGGTATATATGAGTGTGTGTGTGTGCGTGCGTGTTCGTGTGTGAACAGACATATGCAGTCATACGAGTTAATAACCGTATGCACAAATATTTTGACGCTCGTATTACAATATGCAAGATATGTACTACTTAATATTATGTGAGTGTGTGTGTATGTATGCATTATACACACATACACACACACACACACACACATACACAAACACACATATATCTATATGTATATATATGTATGCATGTATTATATAAAGATATACACCGACACACATAATATAAAGGTATATAATGCATAAAAGCTTATACATATATATATATACATACATACATGCATAAAACACAAACACACACTAACCTACACCCATATACATACACACACACGCATACAAACGCACATATATATATATATATATATATATATATATATATA
>NW_026403721.1:26508-27581 GCF_001194135.2 Octopus bimaculoides | reverse complement strand
TATATATATATTTATACCCAATTGTTTTGTATTCATACTACAAATGTCTAATAAACACACGCTTATATATATATATATATATATATATATATATATATATACGTATACATATATACATATATATGCATATATATATATATTCATATATGTGCTTATATATGTGGTAAGTATAAATTAAAGTACATGCGCATGTATGTATACATATATATGTATATGTTTATATATATATATATGTATATATATATATATATACATATATGTATATATATATACATATATATGTATATGTTTACATATATATGTATATGTTTATATATATATATATATGTATATGTTTATATATATATATATATGTATATGTTTATATATATATATGTATATGTATATGTTTATATATATATATATATGTATATGTTTATATATATATATGTATATATATACATATATATATATATATATATATATATGTATATGTTTATATATATATATATGTATATATATACATATATATATATATATGTATAAATATATATACATATATATGTATACACTTATATATGTATATATATATATATACACATATATATATGTATATGTATATACATATATATATATATGTTTATATATATATGTATATATATATATATATATATATATATATATATATATATATATATATATATATACATATATATATATATACACATACTTGAACATATACACACATATACACATACAGGCAGGTGTATATGTGTGTGTAACTGTACGCTGATTGCTGCCTTCCGGTAAATCATGATCGCATCGGTGTGTTCTACTTCATAGCTTAACGAATAATGTTTTTTATATACACTCACTTGCATCTACACACATATACGCACTCACAAATCTTCGTATATTCGTGTATATATATATATATATATATATATATGTATGTATATATATATACGAGCAACGTTGAGTGTTTACTATATATTTGTTATATGTGTGTATATACCAAAATGCAAATAAAAAATACCCGTGTGTATGTGTGTGTGTATATATATATATATATATATATGTGTGTGTGTGTGTGT
>NW_026403721.1:24203-26498 GCF_001194135.2 Octopus bimaculoides | reverse complement strand
TATATATATGTGTGTGTGTGTGTGTGTGTGTGTGTATGTATGTATGTATGTATGTGTGTGTGTGTATACGTATGTGTTTATGTGCATACGTTTATGTGGTTTTGTATATGTATCATGCTGTGAGTGATTGTTGAGACGTATTCATTTAACATATATTTCAGCTCTTAAACATACAATGAAACATGTGTAATATACGTATACACAAATGCACGCACACACACATACACACACACACATTTACACAGACATACACAAAATGACACACACACATACACACACACAATTTTATAGATATGTATATATATATATATATATATATATATGTGTGTGTGTGTGTGTGTGTGTGTGTGTGTGTGTGTGTAATACATATAATTTCGGCTCTAATTCTGTGATAACTACTTACATTTTTCCAAGTGAATGCATGTGCGTTTCTATGTGTGTGTGTGTGTATGTGTTCGTTTGTGCGTGTATATATATATATACAGACATACATAGTGTACAACACATGACAATATGCACGTATACACATATATAAATACATACATTCACACATAGACATACACACATATATATTCATATATGTATATATATATATATGTATATATACGTACGCATATATATATATATATATATATATATATATATATATATATATATATAATACAATATAATATATGTATGCATGCTTGCATATAGTATAACATGTTATGGTTATGCGATCGCGGGCGCATGCGTATGTGTGTAAGTATATACAATAGCATATTTTTTGTGTGTTTTTGTGTGAATTGATTTCCTTTAATCCGGTGTGTCTAAATATGTGCACATTTGTTTGTATACACACACCCACGCTAGCACATACTCCTCATATACACACATACTTAAATACATATATATGAACTTTACATTGTCGTTAGGAGGCACATGTTAACACATGGAAGATTCGGTCAGAATACGTAGAGAGCTTCTCGTACTTCGATACGGTAAATAAAAATACCCACTTCGGTCGTGAATGACAATGTGATCTCACTTGGAAAGCTCCCCCTCCTAGGCACGAGTTTCGGCAAGATTGTTTGTGGAAGACCAGCAGTCACCCTCTCTTCTCCACGCCACTGATCTTATCCAAGGGAAAGGCAAAAACCAATACAGCTTGGCATCAGTGGTGTCACAACTCATTTCATGAGTGAACTGGAGTGACATAAAATAAAGTGTCTGGCTCAAGAACACAACACATACTTCAGGAATCGAACTCACTACCTCATGATTGAAATTCCGACGCTCTAACCACTAAGCCATGCCCATGCCCCTTCACTAGCGGTATCTTCATAAGATTAACCAATCTCATAGAAATGAGCTGCTAATCTGTTTATATATTCAACAAATCCAGTAATTTCGGAGAGCTGGAGTTTCTTATTTGCATACCTTGATTGTTTGAGCAATATATCTCTGATCAGCATCCTGCGAACGGGTATCTCAGTACCCAGATTATCAATATATGATATAATAATAAATGTTTTCTACGTAGTAGACATACTAACAGGGCAAACTTAACCATCTCTCTGTACATTGAAAACAAAAAAAGACCGATTCGATTTTCGATCCTTATTACGCTCTCATCAGGTGTGTTTACACCAATTTCAATGATCCCTAGAGATATAAACAGCCAATTAGTTTACATACTCAACAAATCCAGTAGCACCAGAAAAAAATGGAGACATTAATTAATTAGCATACCGTATGTGTTTAACGGTTTATTTTAATATCAACGCCTGTCAATGAAGATCTCAGGTGATGTGACGATGTTGACAATGATAGCGATCACCATCATCATCATCATCATCATCATCATCATAGACATTATTTCCAACATTACGATATGCTCATACCCCCTGAATGACTTATTTCCCTATTTACTTATGTTGCTATTGTTCTTTCTTTGTTGTTGTTTCGTTGTTGTTTATTTGTTTCCCCACATAAAGAGAAACAAATCGCCATTTTGCTAAATCGGTAACGGCACTCATACAAGAGTACATATCACCAGCCGTTTATATACTTACATATGTATACAGTCATTGATGTACATATGTGTGTGTATGCATGAGCATGTACATGCACACATACATACATGCATACACAGAGACTCGTGTTTGCATCTTTATCATATGTATATTAATACATAAATATATATATATATGCCGGTGTATTTGTTTGTGTAGGTGTACAATTACATATAGATAGAAATATATATATATATATATGAATGTGTATATATATATATATATATATATATATATATAT
>NW_026403721.1:21902-23923 GCF_001194135.2 Octopus bimaculoides | reverse complement strand
CTCTCTCTCTCTCTCGCTTCCTCTCTCTCTCTCTCTCTCTCTCTCTGTATCTATCTCAAAATTATTAACATTTATTCATCCTAATTATCACATATTAAGACAAGCAAATCAATTAATCAGTAAGGTCATTTAACTATTTTCCTAATTAAATACTACCAATTTGAATACAGCTCTTGTACTCGATTTTGCTTTGCCTCAGTTCATTCCTAATTAGAAAGAGCCAAGATGAAACGCGTTCCAACAGTGACCATCCCAACATTACAGTACAATACACAATTCCTTTCCTTTTTTGCCATTTCGAACTGTTGTTCCTGACTACGCGATATGACTTCTGGTTTTACTAATTATTGCGAACTCGTAGAGAGGCTATTAACAATAGCATTAGTTTGTAATAGTTAGTTATAATCGTAGCATTATTAATAATATTATTCGTATTATTATTTGGCCTAATTAACCATCATAATCAATGTATACCCACGTTAATAATTATAATTATAATAATTATAATTCTAATAATAATAATAATAACAATCCTTTCTACTAAAAGTACAAGGCCTGAAATTTGGGGTGAGAGGACTGGTCGATTATATTGACCCCAGTGTTTCACTGGTACTCAATCTATCGACTCCGAAATGATGAAAGTTAAAGTCGACCTCGGTGGAATTTGAACTCAGAACACAAAGACGGACGTAATGCCGGCAGGCATTTTCCCGGCAATAATAATAATAATAATAATAATAATAATAATAATAATAGTAATAGTAATAATAATAACAATAGTAATAATAAAAATGATAATAATAATAGTAATAATAATAATAATAATAATAATGATAAAGAAATAAACAAAAAAAGCATTACCTCTACAAATAGAATATTTTCTGAACTAGTTGGGTTGTGTAGGTGACAAACAGTTGAAAAATCAACACAAACTCGGAGATTCTTCGTTTGACCTAAAAAAGAAAAAAATGATTGTCTTTGAAAAGAAGAAAACCAGAAAATACGAATAAGCACATACTCGGGCTGAAAGTTGTATGTGTTGTCGGCACGAACGAAATAAATATAACACTCACCGCCCGTACACACGTACAGGAAAATACACCCACTTGCAGACGCACTCACACATATATCTATATTTATACATATATGTGCATACGTACACAAATACAAACGGCTTGTCTACGTGTCTGTCCGTGTGTCTGTCTCTGTCTAGAGGTAAAAATGCATGGTGTTTGTAAACTGTACGACGCATCGTTTCCTAAGACACATTCTCTCTGTAATTACCTCATAGAAAAAACCGCCATTTAAGTGGTCTGCCTGCTTGCTTTCGCTGACGCTGTAGTCTTTTCCCCCTCTAACTTTTTCTCTCCCTCTTCTCCTACTTCTTCTTTGTCTCTTTCTTCCTCGTTTTCCTTCTCCTTCTCCTTGTCGTCGTTGTTGTTGTTGTTGTTGTTGTCGTTGCGATCTTCGCTGTTGCTTTATCTTTTTTCTTTCTATTATATATATATATACTTTTATTCTCGATGATGTTGTTTTCGTTGTTGGTGTCGTTGCTGTTATATTTCGCCTTCATTTTTTCTCTCTGTCTTTTATCGTATTTTTCTCTGATGTTTTTGTTGTTCTTTTTCAATTTTTCTACTTTCACTTTCACTTTTGTCTTTGCTTTCTTGTTTACTTTGCAGTGTTTTTTGTTTTTCCTTTATTTCTTATTGTTTTTTTTATTGTTTTTTTCCTCTCTGCCGTTTCTTCATTCGTATGCTTGATTCCTTGATATCTATTTTATTTGTTATTCTTTAAAACCATTCTTATTTTCGTTCTTTTCCTCTTACTCTCTCTTCATTTTGTATACGGTTTTGCTTCCTTCTCTCTCTCTCTGTCTTGCCTTCTCTCTCTCTGTCTCACAATGTATCTATCTCTTTCTCTCTCTCATATTCTCATATTCTTTCTCTATCTCTTTTTTGTCTATCAACAACCCCGTAGATCAATTGCTTCATTCATATATATATATATATATATATATA
>NW_026403721.1:18958-21209 GCF_001194135.2 Octopus bimaculoides | reverse complement strand
CGCATTTGTTTTGATTTTACGCTTTTATGCTTTATCTGTCCGATTGTTCGGTTGGTCTAACAGTCCTATTGGTTTGGCCAAATTCCTGGCGCAGCCGTTTTCGTTTCTTCATATCTTTCATGTCCGTATGTCCGTCTGCCTGTTCGGCTGTCCGTCTGTTAAGCTAGATATACATATGCATATATATATATATATATATATATATATATATATGCGTGTGTGTGTGTTTGTGTGTTTTATGTTTGCCTCTTTCTCTCAATGCATAGTTCTCGCCGAACACACGTTCGCCTCCCCGCTGTCATTCGTTCCGCTTTTCTTTTCTGTTTTGTCTGTTAATAATGATAGTCTGGTTTGGTATTTCTGTATATATACACACATACATACATAAATATGTATGTATGTGTGTGTGTGTGTGCATCCCTTTATTTCTCTTTTCTCTCTGTTTTGGTGTGTGCGTGTTATATATATATATATATATATATATATATATATATATATATATACATATAAGTATATATATGCATATAGAAATATATATTCATATATATATGGATATGTTTGCATTTATATGTATATATGCATATATATATATATGTGTGTATTTATGTACATATCTATGTACGTATGAACATATATGCATATATATATGTGTATATATGTACATATATTTATATGTATATATGTATGCATATATATATATATATATATATATATATATATATATATATATATATATATATATATATATATATGCACACACACATATGTACACAGGCACCCGTTCATGTTCATAGACAGTGGTATGCGCACACATCTATATTCTTTGTATTCTACCCCCGTGTATCGCTTTTTCTTCCTCCTCCCCCCCCTTATCCCTGCCCATCTCCACTCACCGGTCACTGCATACTGCATATCGATCTTTCTGCCAACAGATTCGTAATTTTTCTTCATTTCGGATGAAGAAACCGAAAATCCCCTCGTGGGACAGTTGATCATTATACGGCTTTCTATTCAATAAAGCTTTTCTACAATGGCAAAAATACAAAAGGCAGGTTTTTGTGGCTTTCGAAAGCGAACCATTTCTTTTCGTCGGCTTGCAATCTCGAGTTTGAATCCCCATGTGGGGGCATACATCACTACAGCAGAACCAAAGATCAAGCGAAGCCAGCTGCTGTTCTCCTTGTAGGATAGTTATCAGGTTGGCACAACGGAAGTGCAACTTTCTACGATGTTTCTCGTCTGAGACCTGATAAAACATAGCAACCAAATCTTCCCTCAGCGTTCAAACACAAAAGGCATAGCTATATACCTACCTACCTACCTACATACATATATACATACATACATGCATATATATTTTTTTTTCATTTTTATAATATTTTTTACTAAGGACGGTTTACGTAATGGATGCATTTCCTATTTCATGTTACGCAAAAACAAAACGTACGTATTTAATGATTTCAAAACATTTTTTTTGTGTCTATCTGTTCTCTACCAACGCTTCACAGCCGGTGTTGGAGCATTTGCATCGCCCCATAACTTAGCGATTCGGCAAAAGGCGATGGTTTAAGTACAACTTGATGAACATTTCTTCAATGTAGTACTCTATCATGGTCGCTGTCTAATGACTGAAAGAAGCAGAAGATAAAAGATGAAAGATGTACATATATATATATGTGTGTATATATATATATATATATAAATATATATATATATATATATTTATATATGGTGCATGTCTGTGTGTGTAAGTGCTTTTGCATTTATCCCTCACCTCTTAGCAACCGGTGTTGGCTTGTTTATGTCCCCGTAACGTAGCAGCTCGTTAAAACAGACCGATAAAATAAGTAGCAGGTTTCAAAATAAAATTTAAAAAAATTTAATACTGGGGGACGGTTTTTTTTTTATTCCACTAAAAACCTTTTGAAGTCGTTGCTCCAGCATGGCCACGATCCAACGACTGAAGCAAATGAAAAAAAAAAAAGATGAACGATAAAAAGATTTGCATCTTTGAAACAAATATTTTTCTCGATAATAAATTCTCAGTGAATCAGTGCAAGCCATTTTTATCGGAACTCTCTTTGTATACATTGAAAAAGAAGAACAAAAACAATTAAATTTGTTTTAATATTTTCTTTTTTTCCGCAATCGTCCGAAGATTGCTTAGATTGCCGATAAGAAATCCAGCGAACAGATTCCGTGGATGATACAGCGTTGCTTCTAATAAATTGTAAACTACTTCACTAACATC
>NW_026403721.1:13958-16458 GCF_001194135.2 Octopus bimaculoides | reverse complement strand
GTTGCACACACAGCACAACAGCGCATTATAGACTTGAGTCTCTTCAGCTTAATGGCCGCCATATTGTCTATTTGTCTCATTTTGTTTGCCAATTCTAAGTGAAGTTAAACTAGTTGACGTCTGTTTAACTTCTTCCCTATTTTTTTTTCCTCGTGTGTTGTTGAGTGTCTTTGTGTTGTGCTGCACACACTACACAACAGTGCATTTAAAACTTGACTCTCTCCAGTTTAATGTCGGCCATATTGTCTATTTGTCTCTCTCATTTTGTTTGCGAAATATTAGTGAAGTTAGGACTAGTTATCGTCTGTTTCCTTTCTTATTTTTGCGTGGTGTGTTGTGTGTGATTCATTGAATTGCGTCTCTTTAGTTAATGGGAGCTGTATTGACTGTTTCTCCCTCTCAGTTTTTGTTTTTTTTATCTCTTGGTGAAGACTAGCTGTCATTTATTTTCATTTATATTGTGCGTTGTGAGTTGTGCATTGTTGTATAATGTGCATTGCGTTTGCATTTCAAAATTGACTCTCTTCAACTTATGGTGGCGATAGTGTCTGTGTGTCGTGAATTGCCATATAATTGACGTGTAAGTTGTGCTTGGTACGGTATGTTTTGCGACACGTGGTGTGAAGCCAGTAGTGTTGTGATTTAAACGTTACTTTGAAACTGATATGTATCTATTGTGAGTTTTACGCTGCTGTTTGACTAATCTGTTTGTTGTGAGTTGGATAATGTGTCGTGACGCGTTATATCGATTTCAGTTGCGGCTGTTGTGATGTATATCCACTGTAAATGGATGGTGTGTATTGTGAGTTATATGGTATTTGCTATGATGTGTGGCGTCGTTTTGTTTTAGTTGTTGTGAGTTATAAACCGCTGCCTGATTGATCTGTATGTTATGATGTTATATATACATAATAGACATGATTTTTCTTACAATAATAGCAGCCATATTAACGATTTATTTCACTCATATAGTTTGCCAAACAAACGAACAACATAAATGAATCTAACACAAGTTGTCGTCTGCTTCTCTTCATTTATTTGTCGCTCGGTGTTGTGAGATGTGTGATTATATATGACCATTAGAGACATTACTTTATTCAGCATAATGGCAGTTATATCCTCTAGTTATCTCTCTCTCCCTCCCTCCCTCTCCCTCTCTTGTTTACCATATATAGACATCAATTTAAATACCAGTTGTCGTCTGCTGCCCTTTTTATTTTTCGTTGAATGTTGTAACTTTATTCAACATAATGGCTGCCATATTCTCTCTGTCTCTGCCTGTCTGTCTCTTGCGTGTTTTGTTTGCCAAACATCGGTGAAGCTAGGACTAGTCACCTTCCATTTCTTTCTTTATGAACGTAGCCTTCCCTTGCCTTCTTTGCAGACGTGATATTCTTTATAGAACACACGGCTGCCATATTTGTCAATAACTATTTGTTTGCCAGATAGAAACTAGAATCAAATTTAGTCACTTTCTGATCTCTCTTTTCACTGTATTAATTTTTGTACGACATTGAGAGGGAGTGTTTTGGGGGGAGATTTAACTGTGGTTTCTAGCAATTTTTAGCGACCTCGTTTTATCTCTCAATTATTTTCGTTAGTTTAGAATACATCAGATCTGTCTGAATAAAACACTAAACAAATACAGTCCAGCTAAGACCATCTCATCTACTTTTTGTCTGTCTGCCTGTATGTATGTATGCATGCATGTATGTATGTGTGTATATATGTATGTGTGCATGTATGTATGTATGTATGAAGAACTGCCATAACGACAATATTGCCCTCTTATTAATATTGTTGTCATTGCTGTATATTCTTTGCGAAAGAAACGTATCACTCTTCTTCTTCTTCTTCTCCTCCTCCTCCCACTCCTCCTCCATTTACTTTGCTTGATTGATTTTTGTTCCCTTGCGGGTCCTCGTAAAGAGGTCCTGGCCCCTGCCTGTTCTCACTCCGAGGAAGCCCTAAAAAGAAGACATATAAACCCCTATAAATCTTCTGTATACACACGCCAATCCCTTTAGCAAACAAGCGCCATAAATAGATGACGCCTAATCGGCTAACAATCTCATTGCCTCTTTCGCCATTGCTAAATTCTGTATGTGCGTGTGTGTGTGCGTATGCGTGTGTGTGAGACTATGTATATGTATATATATATATGTGTGTGTATATGCATGTATATATTTATGTGTATATGTATATACACGTATATGTATGTTTATGTATGTATGCATGTGAATATATATATGTGTGTGCATATACATGTATATATATGCAGGTATATATGTGTGTGTGCACGCATGTATATATATATAACTATATGCATGCATGTAAAAGTGAATGTTTGTACATGCATGTATATGTATGTGTATATATATACATATACATATATACATGTGAATGTATATGCATGTATATTGTGTTTGTATACATATGTGTGCGTGTAAATATAGCTACCTGGGTGGCATATATATATATATATATATATATATATATA
>NW_026403721.1:13487-13948 GCF_001194135.2 Octopus bimaculoides | reverse complement strand
TATATATATATATATATATATATATATATATATGTATATATATAAACCCTCTACAATACTTCTGCTCCCTTTCCGAATCCCCACACACCGATTCCACTTTCTCTTCCCCACGCAAATGGCAAACGCGGACAGAGAGAACAGATCTGTTTATCTTTTTACTTGCCGCGGCCCACATTTGATTAGCTGAAGAGGTTAAATTCACTATCAGTTACAATTAGCAACTAATCTTTGCCTGTTTATTTGTGGGAGATCAGTAACGAGTCACATGAGTGGCTGCGTGCTTAAGAAGCTGGCTTCATAACCGTACGGTTCCGAGTTCAGTCTCACTGCGTGGCATCTTGGGCGAGTGTCTTCTGCTCTAGCCTCGGGCCGACGAGAGCGTTGTGAGTGGATTTGGTAGGCGTAGATGAAGCCCGTGGTATATATATATATATATATATATATATATATATATATATATA
>NW_026403721.1:10353-11057 GCF_001194135.2 Octopus bimaculoides | reverse complement strand
CATCCTCATCATCATCATCATCATTGGTATCATAGTGATGGATTATTGAGGGCTATCATTAATTCCCACATGATTGAGCTGTTCTTACTATCCTTGCTTTTCAGTTTCGTTAATTATAAAATATTAATATTATTATTATTATTATTATTATTATTATTATTATTATTATTATTATTATTACTGAGTGAGAGAGTAGATCATGCATGCCACCAAAGTGACACTGGGGTAAAATATACGAAGCCCAGCATATCCAGCATGGCTACCCGTCTCCTAAGGGTACACCAGGCATATGCATCAGAACCATTTGTGCCTGACATGGTGATCCCATATCAAGATAAACAGCGCATGACCTTGAAGATGGGACCCAGTTAGTATTTTCTTCAGGTCGAGTAGCCCATCCCACCAAGGGACATGCTCAACTGGTTAAGGTCAAACAACTGACAAGCAAATATGTCGTATTGAGCAGAATATTTGCTGTAGGCCATCTTTTATACCAAGACAAAACAATGTACATGATAACACTTCCAACCAGTTAAGATCAGAAGCCATGAGAGCCATTGCCTGGTACTGCATCAGGGCATTAGCAAATCTGTGGTATTGAGCAGAATATTTGCTGTAGGCCATCTTTTATACCAAGACAAAACAATGTACATGATAACACTTCCAATCAGTTAAGATGAGAAGCCATGAGAGCCATTGCATGG
>NW_026403721.1:2833-6306 GCF_001194135.2 Octopus bimaculoides | reverse complement strand
ACATCACCATTATTATTATTATTATTATTATTATTATCATTATTATTATTATTATTATTATCATTATTATTACAATTATTATCATTATTATCATTATTATTATCATTATTATTATTATTGTCATCGTCAGTTTTATTGTTGTCGTTAGCCATGATGATGATGATGGTTAAATATTGTTATTTGTATTATTTTCATCATCATCATCATCATCATCATCATCATCATCATCATCACGTCTACACAATCTTCACCACCTTCAACATCATCAACCAAGAACCAACGTCGTCGTCGTCATCATCATCATGACCATCACCATCGCTATTGTTACTACTGTTATTGTTATGTTATCATTATCATCAACATCATCATCATTACTATTAATGTGATCATTAGTAGTCGTATTATCATCTACATAATTATTAATATTATTTCTATCATTGTTATAACATCACCACCATCACTATTATCATTACAATTATTTTTATTATTATTAATATTATTATTATTATTACTGTTGTTGTTGTTGTTTTTAATGTTGTTGTTGTATTGCTTCTTATTGTCTACTGACTTATACCCGGCGGCTATGAAAGCGTGTTCGTCTCTGTGCGCATACCAAACGCGCACCCATTCTTGCATACACAAACATACACAAACGACGTATACACATCAAGCTCTCATCGAAAGCTACACATGCGTGTCTTGAAACGATTCCAGTGCATAGACGCCATATACACACATATATATATATACGAAAACGCTCACAAGCCTACATACACACATACATGACGTGGCAATTGTATTGTGTGTATGTATGTATATATATAAATATATATATACATATGTATATATATATGCATTTATATATGAGTCGGTGTTTGGGGCGATTGCAGCCCCTGTCGGCATACATGTATACAATTTTGTGCTTTTCCTATAACATGAAAAGCATTTACCTCTTATTTCTAGCAATGTAGGTGTCTTGACACTCTTAGTCACGTTCTGTGATGATTGCATTTTTCCTTTATGGCATCACATTGCGCCTCGCTGTTTATAGACACACAGACAGACACATACATACACACACTTACATATATGGATGTGTATGTATATATTCATATGTTAGTTTATATAAACCTGCATAAATGTTTGTGTGTATACATGTGTGTGTTTGTATGTCTATGTATATGCGTATAAATATAAGCTTAAACTTTGCATACAGGAGCGTAGCCGCGACTTCCATTCACCCATCAAGATCATAACATGCATACACAAGGTGACAGATGTGGCCTTAATGTTACCCACATACAGATCTTAAATTTTCCAACGGTTGCTTCTTGGCTGTTACTCTAGAGTTTCACCAGTTATGTTACCAGCCATCAGATGGAAATCTAATTAACTGTCTTCGATTTAACGGTGATACATCGATCGAAGGAATCCCGAAAGTAACAGACAACAATGTCAGCGAAGTAGATTAATATATTATATCATAGTATCCAGTATATGGATCCAAGGTTCCTTTATTAGAATTTCAACATAAACAAGATATTTGTGTACGTATGTATATGTGCAGATTTGTATGTTGTGTTTTACGTATGTCTTCTCTTGCATATACTTGCATATCTAGAAATGCTCATATATGATAAAATATATATGATATCATATATGATAAAATATATATATCATATATGATAAAATTTTTGAATGTTTTATAGATTTTTACAATTCTAGTGATGGATTGGATCTGTTGTCTTCGAGTTAGCTTCCTCCTTTCTGGTTTTGAGAATCCTCAAGATTGGTATTGAGGCAATGTGTTACATGTTCTAGTGCCCACATAATTACAGGTATAAACCAGAACTTGTAATCTGAAAAGAGTAACTGCAGATTTCTCAATAGCTCAGCATAGGTGGTCTCTTTTTCACTGAACTTCAGCTTTATGCTAACATCCGCTGGGAAGCTGATTTTTATACAACTGTACAGTTTCTTTTCTCTATGCCAAATTACAATGTCAAGTCTATTATTTTTACAATATGTATGTATGTATGTATGTATGTATGATTAGATATTCTGCGAACAGAGTTACATTCTCTTGAATTAACGCATGACAAGATGAGCATTCTAGAGGGACGTGCGTCGTTTCATATCTCAAGGACAGTCAATTGTGATTTAAAGTACGTTTGTCCACTACCTTTAACATATAAATAGATGTCTCTGATACCTTCTCACCTCTCTTTGTCTGATTACGTCATATCTAAGAATTCTTTATTGCGTATGGCCATCATTCTTGAAGACTCTATGGTGCTACTTCACAGACGTTTGCTCACCATATTTAGTTTACCAAATCCACTCACAAGGCTTTGGTCGGCCCAAGGCTATAGTAGAAGACACTTGCCCAAGTGGGACACTTGCGCAGTGGGACTGAACCCAGAACCATGTAGTTGATTAAGCAAACTACTAACCACACAGCCACTCCTACGCCTATATATATATATATATTTATTTATTCAAATTTCATAAATGCTAAAGAACAGCTACAGGCGAAGAACAGTATTAGAAAGGACAGTGAAACATTGCGATAGAAATGCGTACCGTTTTACTTCAAACTCCATATAAACTAAACGAACGAATTTAACAGACAGCTCTACATCTTCTTAACGTCTGCTCCCAACCACGTACAATAATACAAAGTCTTTCACAGGATCAATAAGTGATAGGTATTGATCCTTGCTATCGTCTTATATAACTTCGAGTTTAATATGGGTTATTATTTGTTATTGAGGCAGACGTCTGTGAAAATATTTGATATATAATGATAAATCTATAATGGCGCGTAATCATATCTCGCCGCCATTTTGTATTAAATCGTGGTTGCTTAGGGGCATCTTGTCTATGTACGCATGCGTGTATGTATTTATGTGTATATCTTTATATGTATACATATATGAATGTTAATATACGCCGTATGTTTTTATAAGTTTATTGGTATGTATGTATATATATATATGTGTGTGTGTAGCTATCTTTAGTTGTAAAGATTTCGCGTATAATATGTTTGTATGTTATTGTATACGTGTATTTAGATATATATGGCTGTTTGTGCAAATGCTTGATTCCTTGGTAATGTCATTGTCTATGTACGACTTTATTGCTATATGTGAATTTGTTTTTGAGTATGTGTTGGCATGTATGTATATGCGAATGTCTTTTCTGTGGATATATGTATATTTGTATAGATGACTGTTTGCAAATATACCCAGTGCATCTGGGTATATTTGTATTTCTATGTATGTATATATATGTATGTATGTATGTATGTATGTATGTATGTATATATGTGTGTATGCATGCACGCATGGATGGATGGATGAATGTATAAATATACTTTTCTTTATATGTATACATACCTATGTATATATGCGCGTGTATGGGTGCGTGTATGTTCGAGTGTGTGTGTGTGTGTGTGTGTGTGTGTGTGTGTG
>NW_026403721.1:1259-2531 GCF_001194135.2 Octopus bimaculoides | reverse complement strand
ATATATATATATATATATATATACATACATAGATATAGGCACGTGTGATTAAATACTTTTAAGTTTTTATATCTATAATATTATCAGACGGTCTAATTAAATTTTATAAGTTTTCATTGAAGTTTTAAATAATACATTTACTCATCATCTCGGTTTCACCGTCTGTCTCTAGCATTGTCTGTCTGTTTGTCTCTGCTTTACACAGCCACACATACAACACACACGGACACTCACACATGCATAAATGCATACACACGCACACAGAGGATAATTATGGACAACTGCTTCGAAACCTCCAGCTTCTGTATCAAGATTACAAAATCTATATTTTTACCAATAATAATTGTTACACCTGGCGTTGTGAGTGTTTATTGAGCGAAAACACCTAAAGCTCCACGAGGCTCCGGCAGGGGATGGTGACGAACCCTGCTGTACTCTTTCACCACAACTTTGTCTCACTCTTACTTCCTGTTTCTGTTGTGCCTATAATTCAAAGGGTCACCCTTGTCACACTCTGTGTCACACTGAATATCCCTGAGAACTACGTTAAGGGTACACGTGTCTGTGGAGTGCTCAGCCACTTGCATGTTAATTTCACGAGCAGGCTGTTCCGTTGATCGGATCAACTGGAACCCTGGACATCGTAAGCGATGGAGTGCCAACAACAACAGCTTTCTACACTAGAGTGCGTTGTTGCAGCAGCCAGTTTTCCTATCCATTGAGCCATCAAGCTTTCCTCCGCAAAATATGCTAGACCCAGTCTTCCCACGCGTAGGTAGGCAAACCTTAAAATGCTAATTACTGCATCGCTTTGAAGTCGTGTAGCAGGTCTTATCACTACCTGGCCTCTCATTGTCAAGGCGATCATAGAAAGCATTTAGGCCAGTTCTGTCTTTATTCTGACATCATCATCCTCGTCATCATCATCATCGTCGTCTATCTATCTATTTATCTACCTATCTATCTATCTATCTATCTATCTATCTATCTATCTATCTATCTATCTATCTGTCTGTCTGTCTGTCTGTCTGTCTGTCTGTCTGTCTGTATGTATGTATGTATGTATGGTAGTTAGAAGTTTGCTTACCAACCACATGGTTCAGGGTTCAGTCCCACTGTGTGGCTCTTTGGGCAAGTGTCTTCTACTAAATCCTCGGTCCGACCAAAGCCTTGTGAGTGGATTTGGTAGACGGAAACTGAAAAGAAGCCCGTCGTATGTGTGATATGGCCTGGGCTTGGTCGGAACATAACTCTTATATATCATATATATAT
>NW_026403721.1:0-517 GCF_001194135.2 Octopus bimaculoides | reverse complement strand
TTCTCTCTCTCTCTCTCTCTTTCTCTCTCTCTCTCTCTCTCATGTGAATTTGTTGTCTTCTAGTGTATGGAGATAGACATGGTCATGTGGGTAAGAAGATCGCTTGGAAACACCGTGGTTTCGGGGTCAATCTCAGCAGGCGGTATCTGGCGCAAGCGCCTTCTACTATAGCAACAGGACGACAATTGTCGTCTGACGGAATTCGCTAGGCGAAAACTGTGTGAAACTTCTTCGTATAAACGTGAAATGAGTTATATGTGTGTATGTGTGAGAGCGTATGTTTGTGGTTGTCTCCCGATCAACAGTCGATAACGATGTTGGTTTGTTTACGTCCCCGAAAACTGTTCCGGCACAAAAGTTACATAAAAAACAACTACAACACTTTAGGGGTAAATAAGTACAGGGTAGGGTTTCAATCGAGTAAAGCTCGGTGCTCCAGCATGGCCGCAGTAAAATAAATAGGCCAACTAAATAATAATAATGATAAAAATATGAGCATATATATATATATATATAT
>NW_026403720.1:0-237 GCF_001194135.2 Octopus bimaculoides | reverse complement strand
CACGAGATATGCATTATAGCAATGGGTATATGATTTATAGTCAATCGCTGGTCATCCATTACCATGTGCACACGATTAATGTTTGCCTCGGTGGTGTCAGTTGTAGAATATGTAGATCTTGGATCATGTTCTACCCTCCTCTCCTAAATTCGCTTGCCCTCATTTACACTGTTGATGAAGCTGGAGCGTTATTCCCTAGTGTAGTAACCATGACTGTATGTGGGGGTAAGCTTCTTT
>NW_026403719.1:0-1017 GCF_001194135.2 Octopus bimaculoides | reverse complement strand
GTTGGTGGCGGTGGCGATGGTGGTGACAGAGGGCAGTGTGGTAGTGGTGGCAGTGGTGGCAGTGTAGGTGGTGGTGGTGGTGGTGGTGACATTGGGGTTGGGGCCACGGTGGTGTTGGTGGCGGTGGCAGTGGTGGCATTGGTGGTAGTGGTAGTGGTGGTGGTTACCTCAAGCCTGATCCAGTGCAGACGTATTTACAGAGGCGTTCCAACCGTGATCATCACAATTTTTTTTTTCAAACAATGTATTCAGGATTACATTACCCATTGGTTAATGTCATCCTGAATACATTGTAGCCTTTCAATTTTTTAAGAAGGCAAGATGCGTTTTGTAAGAAACTTGGCTGCTATTTCTTGCAATTCGTGCGACTACAGAGAAGACCACTCATTCTCCCACCTTGTATTTCTGTTGTTATTGATGTAGTCGAGGTCGGTGTGTTGTTGTTGTCTGCGATGTTGCTGTTTGCGATTGTTGTTGTTGTTGTTGTTTAACCCCGGGTCAAGTCTCATTCAACCTGATTTCATGTCATCAAAGGAAATCCATGCGGCTCCAGTGCCGTCGTCGCCTTCGATTTATCAAAAGACTCTAACGTAAGAAACGAAATAACCAAATGTGACGTCATCGATGGGATATGATTAGACGTGACGCGATGTCAGCAAATATGACGTAAGAACATACGAAAATGACGTATGAAGGCAGGATGTCGGTAAATACAGCGCAATGCACTTGTGATGTGAGCAAAACTGATCTGACGAAATACGGTTTTGTCATAGAATAACGTTTATAATAATTAAAGAAGATTGTAATTAAACGAACTAGTGAGCTTAATTAGCTTTCGTTACTGACGCGTTAGCTTTGCTTTGTTTCAATGTGATGCAGTGATACAGAATATATTTATATAGCCATAGATTTTTAAACTAAAAACATATACAAATGTAAATGCTCTGACTTCTGTCTGTCTGTCTCTCTGCCGGTCTCTGTCTGTATATAATATACTATACCGTAATGTATGTATAT
>NW_026403718.1:0-403 GCF_001194135.2 Octopus bimaculoides | reverse complement strand
GTGGTGGAGAAGTAAAGTATTGCACACCTCACCAATTAATATTCGTTTTATTGTATCTGGCTTTAAGTAGGTGCAAAGAAAACCGTTTGTTATCAAGCCACAAGAGAAAATAATGGACTGAGGACTTAAATGCGTGAGCAAAGCAAACATAAAGCTGGGAGTTACTTGACCAATGGTCGTTGGTTACTTGACCAATGGCACACAAACAGAACTTCAGTAATGGATGACAATGGCTATGAGCTGAGAGCTCAGTCCATTTAGCTGTAAGTAGGCACTGCTTGTTATCTTGTTTACTGTGCTGTGTCCTTAACCAACACATGCTTAAATATGAACAGTACAGTCTACCTAGCTGTATGTAGGGACCACAGTGTGGGATAGATCACTGTTCTCTGTCAGTGACTGA
>NW_026403717.1:0-375 GCF_001194135.2 Octopus bimaculoides | reverse complement strand
TATATATATATATGTATATAAGAGCATATGTGTACATATATTGTGTTTGTGTATGTGTTTGCGCTTTTGTGTTTGTGTATTGTGTGTGTGTATGCATATCTGCGTGAATGTTTGTGGTTGTACCTATCAAATAGCTGTACATGGATTTGTTAATTTATCTTACGTGGTTAAAAGAAGTCTCCAAGTATTTTTTTCCAAGCAAGTAAATAGGCAAGAATTCAAGACGCTACATTTTTATGCACACGCGCACGCGCGCACTCACGCACGCACGCACGCACGCACACACACAGATATGGTAAATGAAAGACAGAAGATGGAATATACGACAATTTTTATTATTAATCACGACAATTGTTTCGACACATCTAGCATCGA
>NW_026403715.1:0-221 GCF_001194135.2 Octopus bimaculoides | reverse complement strand
ATATCATTAATACGTGACTTCTGCACATTTTCATTGTTCACAAACTTTATTTCCTTCTAATCCGATTTGGCTCGGTAATACAGGTCCTAAATCTTAATTTAAATCTTGGTGATCATTTCGATGATCAGGTTTGATGCGAATTCCTCGTTGAGAAACTGATAACACTTTCTTCCAGTAGACTTAATTCCGCTCACCGAGAGACTATTCTAACATTTCCAATC
>NW_026403714.1:0-552 GCF_001194135.2 Octopus bimaculoides | reverse complement strand
CTACATATGTTTCAAAGGATTACAACCTGTGTGATCCATAGGGATTATATTTTCACTCTTACCCTTGTTTTGACTCTTATGAATATTATTTTTTTTTAAATATATAAATATGCATTTACGTATGATTTTTGGGATGTATGGACATTTTTGTGTAAAAATGTATTTATTAAAACATAGGTTTGTTTATATATTCAAATATGAGTGTGCTAGTGAATAAGTATGGGAGCATATTTGTGTAGATGTATTTTTTATTTTTATTTAAAAAAAATATAAGTAAACATTTAGATGTTTGTGTATGTGTAAATATAAATGTGTGTATATGATTGTGTATACAAGTTTATGTGAGTGTGCATGTCCACATGTGTATGTATGTGTATATACATATATATATATATGTATATATATGTGTGTGTCTGTGTATGTATGTGTGTGTGTATATATATATATATATATATATATATATATATATATATATGTATATGTGTATGTATGTGTATGCGTTTGTATGTGTATGTATATATGTATGTATGTGTGCATGTGTATGTATGTGTA
>NW_026403713.1:0-502 GCF_001194135.2 Octopus bimaculoides | reverse complement strand
GCATGCGTAGTAAAACTAGTACTTAAAGAGTGAGTTTCACTTTCTCAGAGGAGTTGAGCGACAGACCTACGTGACAACTCCTCGCTCCTCAACGAATCACCACTTCACCTCGATGCCTTCGATGGTGATAGCTACTTGCTTCTCTGGCAGGCATCAAGGAAGCCCTTAACCTTCCAATACCAAATTACAACTTAACCAGCGGCTGCTAAGCTGAATGACAGGAATTGTGAAACCAAGCATCATCAAAAAAAAGAAAATAAAACTTATTTTTATTATGTTGTTAATTGTTCTAATGTCTCTTCATTTATAATGCTGTTGAAAGGTGATAGAGAGAGAGACTAAAGTCTCCATGACAACTATCAAACATTTACAATGCTAATTGCAGTTACCACAGTGACTTCATAGCTTATGTGTCATGAATACTTACATACATACATATGCATGTGGAGACGCAATGGCTCAGTGGTTAGAGCAGCAGACTCGCGGTCATAGGATCACGGTT
>NW_026403712.1:0-466 GCF_001194135.2 Octopus bimaculoides | reverse complement strand
TATATACACGTGCACACAGAAACACATATATATGTACATACACACATAAACACACTCACTCACATATATATGCACTTTTATAGGGGTAACCCCAAACACCGCCACTGCATCAACACCAAGCACTCGGTTGTTCCTCGTTCACCTGCCTTACACACATTATACACGCGCACACGCCAATGCACACATACGCTCTCACACCAGACACATACTCAGTTATATTCATATGCATTCGAACATACACACGCATATGTTTTGGTATCAACATAGCACTACCATCATCATCACAGGCAACATCACCATCACTGCTATCTCCACATCCATCGCCAACTTAAATACCAATTTCATCATATCGCCACCTCTCATTCAAACATACATACATACATGCATACAAGCATGCATACATACATACATATGTACATACGTACATACATACATACATGCATACATACATACATGCATGCATGCA
>NW_026403711.1:0-238 GCF_001194135.2 Octopus bimaculoides | reverse complement strand
GTGAGAGTATGTGCTTGTGAGGGTGCATGTGTGTGTCAATGAGTGCGCATGTGTGTGTGCATGTGTGTGAGTGTATGTGTGCATGTGTGTGCCCTATATTGACTTGACATAAAGAATTAGGATGACTACAATTATAACTATTTCTACTAGTACTACCACCACCACCATCACCATCACCACAACCACCACCACCACCACCACAACTACAACCATCATCACCACCATTGTCAATACCACC
>NW_026403710.1:0-212 GCF_001194135.2 Octopus bimaculoides | reverse complement strand
TAATTATGATAACCATTTATATAAAACTCACAAATAATACGTTCTTCACGCGGTAAAGAAACCATTTCTTACTATTACATTAAAAACATGTAAAGTATTTATATGTACATGCGAATATATGTGAGTTTATATGTTTATACGCGTGTGTATCTGTAGTTGCGTGTGCTTGTGTAAGGGTATGTATGTTGTTTTCCATATATATTTTTCCATGT
>NW_026403709.1:0-563 GCF_001194135.2 Octopus bimaculoides | reverse complement strand
TATAATATATGTATATGTATAATAATATATATACACATATGTATAGGTATATTCACACGCAAATCTTTTTATACGTATAATTATATACATATTCAATAATGCAGCAAAAACTGCCAGACAGACAGAACATTATTTAATAGATTCCAGTGTCAAGGCAAATACACAATGATTTGAAAAGATTTCTGTTGATTAAATACTCAGCAGATTTGGGTTTCAGTACTTGTTATGTTACTATTGTTGTCGCTGTTGTTGTGTATATTTTTATTTATTATAATTGTTTCAATATCTTTTTTGCAACGTTTTAGGGTACGTTTCTTTGTGCTGATATTGGTGAAGTTAATGGCGGTAGGGATACTAGGTGTGACGTGTTATAGGGTGACAACCTTATCTCCTATGTATTTTGTCGCTATTAAAGGTATTTTGTAATGCAATACCTATTGGGCTATATTCCTCAGAATATCCAAGCTTATAAAAAGAATCGAATTTTTTCATATACTTATGAACAATATAAAATCTTTTACGGATATTTACATATATACATACATACATATATATATATATAT
>NW_026403708.1:0-565 GCF_001194135.2 Octopus bimaculoides | reverse complement strand
ACACACACACACACACACACACACACACACACACACAGGAAAGCAACAACAAGGGACTAAGGAAATACAACAATTCTCCTAATTGTCTCAATGAATTCAATTACTGACAGAGAAGAAATGGTGCAAACAATACAAAAGACAAAGGATTGCTCTCGCACATATCCGCAAATGCACACTACACTTTTATTGTCTTCCAGAACATTACTCTTTATAGTCGCCTGATTTTAGAGTCATTGTGACTGTTTGTGCAGCAAATATGCAGGCAACCATGTAGCATCAAATCTAGATATGTACGCATGCATGTTACGTTACTATATCGTTCTCAGCGTATATGTGAAATATATGTGTGAAATATCAAGTATACGTATATACTTGCGTATATATATGCGCACATATATGTGTATATTATATATATATATATACATATATATATACACACACAAATATATATATATACATATATGTATGCATATATCTATATATTTATATTATTATATATATACATATATGTATACATATATATACATATATATTTATATGTATATATATATATACATATATATTT
>NW_026403707.1:0-484 GCF_001194135.2 Octopus bimaculoides | reverse complement strand
CAGAGAAAGTTGTCATGGCGATACCTGCTCACAGGCCTACACAAAGTTGCAGAAAGTATATGGAGAGGAGTGTGTGAGTCGCACACAAGTGTCCTAGTGGTTCAGACGTTCCCATGCTGGCAGAAAAAATGTCGATATTGACGAACTTACTGGGAGACCCGCAACCAGCAGAACTGAGAACATCGCAGATGAGCGTGCAGCTGTGAGGGGAAATCGTCGAATCACCATCCGGGAATTATCAGAGGATGTGCAGATTAGTTACGATTCAGTTTAGTCCATTATCACTGAAGATTTGGGTATGAGACACGTTTCTGCCAAAATTGCTTTCAGCTGACCAAAAAGGACACTGGGGTTTCAGTTGTACAAAATCTCCCTCATTGCATTGAGAACGATGAAAATCTTTTGAAAATTACTGTGTAGGCCTCTGAGCAGGTATAGCCAAGCTTTGGCAAAATTTGATGCAGATTTTCTCCTCAACTTTTTC
>NW_026403706.1:0-204 GCF_001194135.2 Octopus bimaculoides | reverse complement strand
ATATAATGTGCATATATGTATGTGTGTGTGTGTATATATATACACACACATACACATATACATACACACATGCACACACATATTTATATATGTCTACACAAGCATAAGTGTGTATATAGACAGTCACAGGCACATTATACATATAAGTAGGCACATATTTATGTGTATATATATGTGTGTGTGTGTGTATATATATATATATAT
>NW_026403705.1:0-465 GCF_001194135.2 Octopus bimaculoides | reverse complement strand
TATTGACCCCTGTGTTCAACTGGTACTTATTTTTTAGACCCCGAAAGGGTGAGAGGCAAAGTCAACTTCAGCGGAATTTGAACTCACACACTCATACATACAAATATCTGTCATTCTCTTCCAAATACGATCGACAGTCAAACATTTATTCCTTACAAACTGAATTTTTTTAATATCTTTCTTAAAATGCATTTACTTACTACCATATATAGACACAGAATACACATTAATACACACATACATACAAATACCTGTCATTTTTTTAAATTTAGTGTGTGTGTGTGTTGCCCATCTTAATATATAATGCTGAAGTTCTGTACTTACTAACATTTTTTTATTTAGTGTGTATGTGTGTGTGTGTTGCCCATATGTATATATACATTTAAGACTTAGTTGTGGGCTGGGAGTTTGATCCGCAGAGGTCATTATTATTATTATTCAGATTAACACCCGCACGATTTTCAC
>NW_026403704.1:2160-4349 GCF_001194135.2 Octopus bimaculoides | reverse complement strand
GGAGGTTAGTGCAACGTTCCGACTAAAACATTTTATCTTTCCGAGTTTAAATCTTGATCGAAAAGACTTCTAGTTTTATCCTCCTGGGACTGATTAAATAAATATTCTGCGTGTTACAAATTGGTGGTGGGGGTAGTGGTGATGGTGTTCAAGTGTGAGAAATCCTCAGATGCAACTCAGGAGGATGCAAACGGTGGAGCAGCGACGTATTTTAGTTGGGTCCATTTACATGATTGGTAAGGAAGCTTTCTCGTTTTTTTTCTTTATTATAGACATGAAGCCTTAAATATAGAAGGGACACCACAAGGACAGACAACACAAAACGTGGGGTCCATACAACACTTAACGAATGAATTATGAATATAATGATAATGCAATGGCTTTCCTACCCCCCAAAGTAGGGAGTTCCATTTTACTGTTTTTACAATCAATAATTATATCCAGTTTGTATCGTGTTTATACCAAAAAAGGTATTAACTCTTCGAATGTTATTACAGATGGTAATTCGTCGTATCTAAATCGTAATGTCGTATTCTCTATCCTAGTGGAGGCGCAATGGCCCAGCGGTTAGGGCAGCGGAATCGCGGTTTCGATTCCCAGACCGGGCGCTGTGAGTGTTTATTGAGCGAAAACACCTAAAGCTCCACGAGGCGCCGGCAGGGGATGGTGGCCAACCCTGCTCTACTCTTTCACCACAACTTTCTCTCACTCTTACTTCCTGTTTCTGTTGTGCCTGTAATTCAAAGGGTCAGCCTTGTCACACTGTGTCACGCTGAATATCCCCGAGAACAATGTTAAGAGTACACGTGTCTGTGGAGTGCTCAGTCACTTGCACGTTAATTTCCCGAGCAGGCTGTTCCGTTGATCGGATCAACTGGAACCCTCGACGTCGTAAGCGACGGAGTGCCAACAACATTCTCCATCCTATCTCCAAATATTTTTCTCAGTCTTGCTAATCTCTCGTCTTCATAGTCTTCTGCTTTCATATTCCGGTTCTACTCCTTGTCGGCCAGCTTAATCCTTATTACGCCTTTCATCTTGGAAATTCTTTCCTCTATTTCCACACTCTTCCCGTACTGCACTATCACTCTTTCGATAAGATAAGGTCACTTGGATATGGAATAACCATGTTTCTTTTCTCTTTTAATAATGCTTGTTGTTCTTATTCTTGTTCCAACCATGGATGCCTCTGCGTAGTTATTCGAGTTGTTGTTTACTTTCTAAAACAGTAAGAGGAGAGGGATGCTAGCACATCACCCTGTACCCACATTTTTCCCATCCACATTTTTACCATATGGGGCCCTAACAAAATCCGATAATAGGTATAGATGCAAATCTATCTAATTACTTGTCTCTTTCTAAAATCAGGCATAACTTGGCGATCGGTCGACTTGGCGATCGGTCGACTTGGCGAACGGTGTTGGAACACTGTTCTTCGTCTTGTTAGAGTGTGCTTGGTAGAGTGTGTTTTACCAAAGAGATTGGTTATTTTTAATGCATTCACGAATGTTATGTTGCGCTTTGCGTCGCGGCATAATCTGAGAGCTGAACGGCACCGTTCCTTTCGCACTTTTCAAACAATCCTTCAATAGCACCAATGCGGTTTCTGTCACCACCAGCCATCTTTCTCCTGGATGCTGCAGTTGGTTGCATGCCAATTGTCTTCATACTGACCAGAGATTTTCGGCAATTCAAACTTACCGCTAACCAGCGCATGTGTTCAGTATCGATGAGAGAACAATACAAGATTCTGAATGAGAACACAATACAAGATTCGCATGACAATCGGGAGGGTCACCATTTTGAATGCCAATCTTTATTAACTTGACAACAAGGTCAAGGTGAGTTCTGATTGGCTGTATGCAAATGAGTTCATTACTGAGGTCCGGAACTCACGTGGGAGAAAAAATATCACGCGCCGAGGCGGCCCTTCCGTTTGCCACCCCCGGATCCCACAAAAAACACATTGCCTACTGCAATATCCTACAACAGGATGAAAAGTGCAGTCCCTTTAGGTGGATGTAAACAATGTGGACCGCACCCCTCCTTTTGTCTTTTTTTTTTTTTTACAGAGTCCTCCATTTTCGAGTACGGAGATTCTGAAAAAAAAAACCGCATTTAGAATTTTTTTATTTATTTATTTATTTATTTGCGAAATACGTAGAGAAATACGGAGTTATGATTCTAAA
>NW_026403704.1:0-1390 GCF_001194135.2 Octopus bimaculoides | reverse complement strand
CCGGGTTATACAATTTATGAAAACGGGCTGGATAGTCACGGCTGGAAGGAGTTTTTTTATATCAGAAGTCAGCTTGGTCAGCACCGACTCGGGGCTAAACATCAACATATTCTTTTCTACTCTAGATACAAGGCCTGAAGTTTTGTGGGAGGGGCCAGTCGATTAGATCGACCACAGTACGCAACTGGTACTTAATCTATCGACCCCAAAAGGATGAAAGGCAAAGTCGACTTCGGCGGAATTTGAACTCAGAACATAGTGACAGACGAAATACCACTAAGCATTTCGCCCGGTGTGCTAACGATTCTGCCAGCTCGACCCCTTATTCGATGTAGGTTTACATCAGTAGTACTCAGCCTTTCATTTTGCCTATAGACCCCTTCGGTTCCTAGTCTACTCGGGTGGGTCTTCACAGCCGTTCAATGTTTTTAACAAAATCCTGTTATACTTTTATAATTAAATATAAGGAATTCCATTAAAAATTACTAATTATAGGCTTCTTAAGCACACGGTTCCGGGTTCAGTCCCACTCCGTGGCACCTTGGGCAAGTGTCTTCTGCTATAGCTTCGAGCCCACCAAAGCCTTGTCAGTGGATTTGGTTGACGGAAACTGAAAGAAGCCCGTCGTATGTGTGTGTGCGTGTGTTTGCGTGTCTGTGGTTGTCCTCCCACCATCGCTTGACAATCGATGTTGGTGTGTTTACGTCCCCGTGACTTAGCGGTTCGGCACGAGAGACCGATATAATAAGTATTAGGCTTACGAAAACAAGTCCTGGCGTCGATTTGTTCGACAAAAGGCGGTGCTCCAGCATGGCCGCAGTCAACTGACTGAAACAAGTATGAGAATATTTACTCAAAATATATTACTCTTTTTACCTGTTTCAGCCTCGCGGAGCTTTAGGTGTTTTCGCTCAATAAACACTCACAACCGCGATCCTGTGACCGTGAGTCTGCTACCCTAACCACTGGGCCATTGCGCCTCCACATATATATATATAACAAAAGAGGGTGTGTATTTCCACATTGGAACAAATAGAGGGAGATTTGTTGTTCGAAATGCAACTGAATTTTAAAACTTTGTAATTGTTTTTAAATAAATTTATTTATATACAAACCAAACTAGTTTCAACAATATTTTGTGTTTATCAATAGTAAAAATTTAAAATAGCGAGGTAGAAAAACAGGTTTAAAGGTTCAATGTTTACAAGATTCAACAATATCAAATATGATTTAAATGTTCACAACATAAAAAATATGGGCCATCTTGTTTAAATGCACAAAATTCAATCGTGTTAATAGTGATCAATAAAAAATGTGGATCACCAAAGTTCGGTCATAATGGGTTAAGAAGGAGAAAAACAAGGAGGAAATGAAGATAGTAAAAAAAGGG
>NW_026403703.1:0-666 GCF_001194135.2 Octopus bimaculoides | reverse complement strand
TATATAAAATACTTGTTACAGATTAAGTCAATTCGGCCATTTTACCGAAACAGTTTTCCCTGAGACACGTTAATGATATATGTGTGTGTGTGTGTGTGTGTGTGTCTGTCTGTCTGTCTGTCTGTCTGTGTGTGTATGCGTGTGTATGTGTGTGTATGTGTGTGTCTGTGTGTGTGTCTGTGTGTGTGTGTGTGTGTGTGTGTGTGTGTTTGTCTGTCTACCTGTTTGTATGGATGTTTTTGTCCACATCGACATATTACATACTGAACTTTGATTAAAGGCACACACCTACCTACTTGCCCAGAAGCACTCAACAAATATGCTGGAGACTAAATATATGTATTAACACTATGAAACTCTTGTATTACTTAATGTTTCATCGATGTACGTAGTCTCGTCTGCGAACTTTAAATTGATGCAGTGCCAGAACACGACCTAAATACATGCACAGGCTGTTCGGACTAAGTTTGACAGATTGTATGAAAAGGATAGGAAACACAACATCCCTCAAAAGTATTTTTAAAGGATCAAAAACTATCAACTAGATTATGGCTGGGAGTAACAGGTTACTCGAAGTAGTCACTCTCATCATCCAGCACAGCCTCGAGGTGGCCCCGGAATTTGGTTATATATATATATATATATATATATATATATATATATATA
>NW_026403702.1:0-438 GCF_001194135.2 Octopus bimaculoides | reverse complement strand
AATAATTCAAAATAATTTTCATGAACCCAATATACTTAATATCCTTACACTTTACACCTTATCTTTAGCCTCTGAATTCAATACTAACATTACTTCATGCTTTTTATTTTATTAGCATACCTCTTATTGTTAAAATATTGGTTAAACTAATATTGATATCTGTAAAACAATACTGATGCTCTATTCAGACTAAAGAAAAAGCCCTGTTTGACCTATATACCTAGGGTTTAATTCCTCAACATTTTGATAGTAGTAAAAAAAAACCCAACCTATAAGAGAGTTGCCACTCTGACCAGAGAATCCTTTATAACCATATCTTTTATAGCCTTGTCCATGCATAATGCTTACACCTTCCCTTTCCTTAGAAGTGATTGTCCCTCATATTATTACTACTAGATAAGAGACAATAAAATCAGAAACAGTTTAGAATTTTTGCCT
>NW_026403701.1:143-305 GCF_001194135.2 Octopus bimaculoides | reverse complement strand
TATATTTATTTATATATATATATTTATATATATTTATTTATATATATATTCATTTATATATATATGTCTATATTTATGTATATATATTTATTTATATATATTTATTTACATTTATGTATGTATATTTATTTATATATATATATTTATTTATATATATATATA
>NW_026403701.1:0-116 GCF_001194135.2 Octopus bimaculoides | reverse complement strand
ATATATATATTTATTTATATATATGTATATATATATATTTATATATATATTGATTTATATATATATATTTATATATATATTGTATTTATTTATATATATATATTGTATTTATTTAT
>NW_026403700.1:0-267 GCF_001194135.2 Octopus bimaculoides | reverse complement strand
TGTCCTTGAGCAAGATATTTTATTTCACGTTGCTCCAGTCCACTCAGCTGGTAGAAATGACTAGTACTGTATTTTCAAAGGGCCGGCCTTGTCACGCTGAATCTTCCTGAGAACTACATTAAGGGAATACGTGTCTGTGGAGTGCTCAGCCACTTGCACGTTAATTTCACGAGCAAGCTGTTCAGTTGATCATATCAGCTGAGACCCTTGACGTCGTAACCGACGGAATGCTCTTTTATGTATGTATATATATATATATATATATAT
>NW_026403698.1:0-465 GCF_001194135.2 Octopus bimaculoides | reverse complement strand
TGTAGATCGTAGGGAAACAGGTTATAGGTCTATAGTTTTGTGGTTTCTCCATCTCCGTGGATTTGGGAATTAAGACGGTTTTCCCTTTCGTGAGCCATTCAGGCATTGTTTCTGGCTCTGCTAGTATGTTGTTAAAGTTTTCTGCCAGCTTTTTGTGCATTCTTGTCAGGTGTTTTAACCAGAAGTTGGGGATCTTGTTGTGCCCTGGTGCCTTCCAGTTGCTTAGTCTTTGCAGTGTCTGGGTGACCTCTTCAGTTGTTATAGGGGTCCAGAGTTGCTCAAGTGCTAAGTTCGTTGTTTTAATGGTCCTTTTCTGGGGTTGTTGCTTCACCGACCATATTTGTTTCCAGAATTTTTCCAGTTCTTCTGCTGTTCGTGCTGCAGTAATGTCTATTTTATTTTTACCCAGTTCTTAGTAAAGTTTTTTGGGGTTGGATTTGAACTGTTTGTTTTGTTCAAAGAAAC
>NW_026403697.1:1611-2208 GCF_001194135.2 Octopus bimaculoides | reverse complement strand
GCACTTGACAACAGTTGTTCAGCATAAACCCACACGACTGACACCTCCGAACATTGAACAACAGCGTGCAGGACGGTTTCCCTATCCGACCCACATGTTAACAGGTCGAAGGGCAACAGCCACCATGCCTTGTGAGCTTGGCCCAAACAGGTAAGGCTCCTCTGTAACACTGCCATGCCAGAGACTTCTGAAAGTTGTCCAGGGTCTTCGGCCCGAATATACATTGGAACAAACTGTTCTACTGACGCAACAGGCAACGAAGGCAAATGAAACCCTCACCAGAAAACTCGTTATGCTAAAAATAAGAGCTAATGGTCTGGTACAGCTAATTCCCAGGTAAACGTTTCTAATAGAAAGGCAGAAGACACCAGAAGCAAAAATAAGGAATATACACGCACAGTTAAATATAGAAATGTAAAGCATAGTTTTTTTTACATAATCTCTATAATAAACATGATATCGAATGGAATAATTCCCCGTTTGAACTTTTTTAATTACATGTATGTGTGTGTGCGCGCGCGCGTGTCTGTATGTGTGGTAGAAATCTACGGATGCACAAACGCACAAAACAGCGAAAATGAAACAAATACAGACCAC
>NW_026403697.1:0-789 GCF_001194135.2 Octopus bimaculoides | reverse complement strand
TATTTGTTTTTTTTTTTAACATCCGTTGCACTATTTAAAAAACAAATTTGTTTCCGGGTAATAATTGTAAACATTAACCAAATTGTGAATAACAAAAATTAAATATCACAAGGGGGGCATCAGGATTTTAGAAAAGATTCGGTGGGTGGGGGGGGGCATAGCTAAAAGTCGGTAGGGAACCACTATCCTAGCCACTGAGCCACATGCTTTCAACACAGAACCAACAGTTGCACTGAAAATAACTGAAAAGCCATGAGTATCAATGTTTTTATCGTATTGAGATATGAGAGCAGAAATAACAGCAAACTCTTTTGAAGAAAGAAAAGTAAAAATAGCAAAGAAACACTATGATGAAGTTAAATAAAGGTGTTCGTTCATATCGTGTGTGCAAACACACGTTTTACTTGTGGCCGAGGTCGACTTTGCCTTTCATCCTTTCGGGGGCGATAAATTAAGTACCAGTTGCGCACTGCGGTCGATCTAATCGATTAACCCCCCTCCACCAAAATTTCGGGCCTTGTGCCTAGAGGTAGAAAAGAATAATGCTGTTTGTTGGCTGTTATTTCTAGCATGTGAATTTCTAGCAATAATGCCGTTCGTTTTCAAAAAAATCTATTATTTCCTCTGGAGCAAGCTGCTTTAATATTTCCTTAAATGAACACTTTAATTTCATTTTGTCACATTACGGAGGGATATTACACCGAAAGAAATCTTTGCAGAAAGGTGAGTAGATTGATTCCATATTTTCTTTCGTTTCTTTCATTATGTCATCGTAGTTTTGTGAGATTT
>NW_026403696.1:0-273 GCF_001194135.2 Octopus bimaculoides | reverse complement strand
TCTCATTTTGTCTCTATACAATGGACAATATCTTTGTTATTCTTAGACATGAAGTATTCTTTTCATGAAAAGAATATTTCATCAGCCAACAACCTTGTCAGTATCCTTCCACCTCAATAATCATTTAGCGTAATCCATTTTCACAATCTCGGAATATAACTGATACTTGTTCTGTCGATTTTATAGCATTCAGAAATAAGAATTCACCATCGCCATCATAATAGATTTAAAGTCCACATTTTCATGCTACCATTAGTCAAACGGTGTTTATCC
>NW_026403695.1:0-240 GCF_001194135.2 Octopus bimaculoides | reverse complement strand
ATGATGATGATGATGATGATGATGATGATGATGAAGATGATGATGGTGATAATGGTGATGATGAGGATGATGATGATGATGATAATGATAATGATGATGAGAATGATGATGATGGTGATAATGGTGATGATGAGGATGATGATGATTGTGATAGTGATGATAAGGAAGAGGAAGGTGACGATGAGGATACTGACAATGACGGCAGCGCCGATGCAGAATATGGTGCTGATGAATGCCATG
>NW_026403694.1:0-600 GCF_001194135.2 Octopus bimaculoides | reverse complement strand
AAATCTGGTAATTAATCATATATTAATTAATATCGATTAATTATCAGGATATATATAATTAATATATGATTAATTACCAGATTTTATAATAACATTTTACCCATTACCCATTTTCTCACACTGAATATATACGACGCAGTAAATATTTTCTGCAGATATATTCCTGGAATTAGCGCGCCAAAGCGAAGACTTTTGAATTTTACCATTAAGCTGTAATTAGCAGAACCATATACATGCGCACCCATGGCAGTGGGCAACTCTGTATACGATTCTGATGATTGCGGTTACATTACAAATCAGGCTGAAGAGGAATGGACAATTGGTAAGATTTGTTAAATCCGAAACCGGTACCTGTTTAAGAATGCTTTTTTAGGTGATTTTAAATGTCTTGCCCGCTCACGTTTTGGTATGCTGCTATATTTCATGTTGAGAACAATTTAGGTCTTAGTAGACACAAGATGTAATCTATTTCTAGCACATTAACTGTCCACGTTACTGGTCAACGTTATTTTTTTTTAAATATACCTTAATCCCCTGAGATTGCAGATACCATTTCTGAATCTCTTTGATTCTTTAGATGTGCTGGCCTCCTGATAATTA
>NW_026403693.1:1598-1886 GCF_001194135.2 Octopus bimaculoides | reverse complement strand
TATATATATATATATGAGTGTGTATGTATAATATAGAAACACACATACACACAAATACATGTGTGTGTGAAATTTTGTGTATATGTAAGTGTGCCTGTTTGTGTGTGAGTGTGAGTGAGTGTCTAAATATATCCGTAATTTTATATAAATATAAATGAAATACTTACATAACCATATAAAGAAATAGAAATGTAGAAAAAGACAAATTATTTAAATATATACAAACATATATAGATAAGTAAATACATATTATGTCAGCATATACAAGTATTTATATACATATACATA
>NW_026403693.1:0-914 GCF_001194135.2 Octopus bimaculoides | reverse complement strand
TATATATATATATATATATATATACGTGTATATAAAACCATAGAAATATATATATTTATGAGTGCATGTTTTGTGTGTGTCTGTGTACATGTGTGCCTCTATATTGATATATATATAGATAGATATATATTTAATATGCATATCTATATAGATGGATGCACATGAAAGTACTATACAGAACTATACAATGTATATCACCATCATATATATACATATGTAAATATATATTTAGATATGTGTGTGTGTATATATATATATATATATACATATATATATATATATATGCATACATACATACACATGCACATATTTACATATATATATATACATGTATTTACTTATATATCTTCATTTATATTTGTACATATATATTTTATATATATATATATAAATATATATATATATATATATATATATATATATATATATATATATATATATATATATATATATATTTATCAAGTGAAAATGATGGTCAAGTGTGTGTATATGGTATTATACTATTTATACATTTATATCATTTATAACTTTTACTTTTTAGTAAATATACTTGGCAAAGATATGTTTTAGCTCAAAACATATATTGTTTGCTCAATATACTTACATCTACATTTATGTAATATCTTTTAATAATGATATAAATGAAATAATGCCATATATATATATACTTGCTCACTATCCCGCTTTTTTTTAACAGGCTCAAGCTATACCTTTCTTATAGCCATCTCTTGTCACATAGAATTATTTCTACTTTGATTAGGAGATCGAAATTTAAGTATCTGGATTTTTCTGAGCACTACCCTGTTCTTCACATGTTATATCCCTATATTAATAAATTCGTACCCACCATATATGCGTACACACACACATGCATACACACACAGATATATATATATATATATATATATATATAT
>NW_026403692.1:0-1083 GCF_001194135.2 Octopus bimaculoides | reverse complement strand
GGGAATTTTATGCTAGCTTCATCACTTTTATTTATTCATATATTTATTTTTTTCTTTGTTTTGAAACGAGATAGAACTTAACCATTTTATACCGATAGATTTTAGACACTTTTTTTCTGCAACTGGTAAGATTATGTAGGGGGTGCAAATTTTGATCTTGCACCCCCTGAAAATTCTAGGAGGTGCGGGTGCACCCGCTGCACCCCCTGTTCCCGGGCCCTTGGTTGCTAGTGGTGTATTTGGGAGTTAGAATAAAAGAAACAAAGAAAGTTTGCTCAGCCGATGCAATAGTGAACTGGTAGAAGAAAAGTTGAGTAAAAATTTGAAAATTGTGGCAAATGTGAGTATAGATTGTAAAATGTTAAAAGGTGCTTGCATTTAGTCGTTTATTAGAATAAAGGTACTAAATGGCAGGTTGGTAATCGCTTATGGCCATTTCACGCTGAGAGCACTGGTCACCTATCTAAGTACTAACTAGGCTCGACTTTGCTTAACTTCGGTGATCGGACCAGAACCGGTGTTTTCAAAGTGATATGGCCGTGAACGATAAAGAGGTGTCATTCGAACCGTTTTCTGTAATAAACCGTCTGAACGTAGGAAACCGTTGTGTGGTTATGAATTGAATTTTTGTTATCTTGTATGTGTATTACTGAGTTTTATTTTACTCACATCTCAACATCTGTCGCTTTGTCTTTGCCGGCCAGTTGCAATTAGCATACTTTCGATGAAGTTTGTTGTCATAAGCAGTATTGCTTGTTTACCGCGGACAACATCGCTCGCTGTGAAATATCCCATCATGCGCTACTCACTTCACTTGATGGGGGCCTTAGTATTATGCACGTAGAGAGTCCTTTCCAGTAGCATAAAGTGCACGGAAGTGAAATGTAACATAGGCGAGGCACTAGTAGAGAAACTTTGCTAAATACTAGACTTTGTTGTGGCGAGTGTCGTGTTAGGATGATCCATTAGTATTTCCCGTTGGTGCGGGTAGCCATAGCATAAGTCTTTTGATGACATGTGCGGCGGTGTATTGATGTTTTGAAGATTATTTGTGGGTAAGATTTGGACATATTAGTAGTAAGG
>NW_026403691.1:0-317 GCF_001194135.2 Octopus bimaculoides | reverse complement strand
TCCGGTACTTACTTTCTTTTTAAACCAGGTACTTATTCTATGTGTCTAAATTACGGGGACGTAAACACAACAACACCGTTTTGTCAAGAGGTGGTGGGGAAGACACAAACACATATACGACAGGTTTCTTTTAGTTTCCGTCTATCAAATCCACTCACAAAGCTTTGGTCGGCTCGAGGTTGGTTATGGTAGAAAACACTCGCCCAAGGTTTCACATAGTGGGACTGAATCCGGAACCATGTGGCTGGAAAGCAAACTACTTACCACAGTCAGATAACACAGGAATATATATTTTGGCTGAATCGATTTCAATTATT
>NW_026403690.1:0-508 GCF_001194135.2 Octopus bimaculoides | reverse complement strand
AAATCTATTAACATGTAACATTATTGCCCGAGGTTACCGTGGTCTTTTCACGGATAAACCTCCCCATTTCTTGGGAACTTTTTGTATTATTTTATTGTTTTCGATTCCTTTTGATCGTTGTCTCTACTTTTGTTTTTTCTTTTACTTTGTTTTCGCCCCCATCGAAAAGAAAAAAACTCTACATTGTATTCGTCCCATCTGTGTTCAGCCCTGTGTGGCTAATAAAGAAAGTTATCTATCTATCTATCTATCTATCTATCTATCTATCTATCTATCTATCTATCTATCTATCTATCTATCTATCTATCTATCTATCTATCTATCTGTCTGTATATATGTTTATATCTATATTTCTTCGTGTCTGCTTTTGTGATGATGATGATGATGACGACCACGATGATGATGATGATGATGAATCTTGGTGCTGCACTCTTGTCACCCTTGCATTGATATTTTTGCATTCTTCTCCCCTCCCATCCCCTTCTCCTTGCTCCTCCTCCTCCTCCTC
>NW_026403688.1:0-255 GCF_001194135.2 Octopus bimaculoides | reverse complement strand
GGAGACTTCCACCATGTTTGTATGTATGTGTGTGTGTGTATGTATGCATGTATCTGTGTATATATGTATGCATGTATCTGTGTATATATGTATGCATGCATGTATGTATTATGTACGCATGTATGCATGTGTGTGTGCTGCGTGCTAACGTATTTACGTATGTATATATGTATGTATATATGTATGCATGTATGCATGCATGTATGAGTACGTATGTATGTGTGTGTGCGTGCGTGTGTACGTATGTATGTATGT
>NW_026403687.1:0-272 GCF_001194135.2 Octopus bimaculoides | reverse complement strand
GTGGTGGTGGTGGTGGTGATGATGGTGATGATGATGATGATGATGATGATAATGATCATCATCATCATCATGTTGATGCTAATGTTAATGCTGCTGCTGATGATGATGATAGTGATGATGATTATGATTTCTGTTATTAGACATAGGGGCATCGATTATTCATGTCATTGCAAAGATAGACAAGAGTTTGTGTGGGCGATTTACAACAAGAATATGTAGGAAGAATTAAAATATATTAATGCTGATTAAACCTTTTTTTTTTTTTTTTTTTT
>NW_026403686.1:0-345 GCF_001194135.2 Octopus bimaculoides | reverse complement strand
TAAATCAACCAACATACTATCCCTCTCATATCTCCCCCCCACTCCTTCAACCACTCTCACTTTTCCTCTCTCATTCTCTCTTCCTCTTGCTCTTTCTACGTGTTCATGTTATGTAGTGCATATTGAACTGTCACACAAACTCCCCCTCTCTCTTTACTCTCTATCTATCTATCTATCTATCTATCTCTCTATCTCTGTCTATCTATCTCGTTATCTCATTTAAGGGATGTTTGCATATACAAGCACACACACACACATACATATAGCTACACACAAATATGTCATCATCTTCATCATGTGTGTAAGTGTGTGTGTGTGTATATATATATATATATATATATATAT
>NW_026403685.1:0-305 GCF_001194135.2 Octopus bimaculoides | reverse complement strand
TCATCATCATCATCATCATCATCATCATCATCTTCATCATCTTCATCTTCATCGTGGACATTTTACATCCTCTTCAGGAAGGTTTTGTCCTTAATCTAGATCTCGCCCCACTTCATCCGGTAGTATTTTTCCCATTCCTGTTCCTTCCAAACCTGTTAAACTTGTAGCTTTTGTCCTGCTTCTTCTTTTCCGTCTCCTCTTACTACGCTCTTCTGGAGGCGCAATGACTCAGTGGTTAGGGCAACGGACTCGCAATCATAGGATCGCGGTTTCGATTCCCAGACCGGGCATTGTGCGTGTTTATT
>NW_026403684.1:0-403 GCF_001194135.2 Octopus bimaculoides | reverse complement strand
TGTATGTGTGTATACATGTCATTCCCAAGTTAAAATTTAACATAACCACCAAAATGAATTTTCACTTGTGAAGGCAGCATCTGAAAATATCACTTTTTGAGTTTACAAAAGTACTCAGATTGTGTGAAATTTTTAGAATGATTCTCCTCTCAGCCAAGCAGATCCAGTATTTTTTACTTCCATTCAGATATGGGTCAGATTGTTCCAGTAACTTTGCTTCCTCTATTAATTGCTATATATACCTGGTTAAAGTCGTAACATTGTGCCTATCTTGGATTCTAAAAGAGGATCTGTGATTATTAAACTTGGCCTTAAAGAAGCCCCTTGTTGCTGTGACATATTTCTATATATATCTAGCTGCATTGTTGGTAGAGGTGGTGAAATTGTTGCTAAGCATTTCGGC
>NW_026403683.1:0-470 GCF_001194135.2 Octopus bimaculoides | reverse complement strand
TATTTATAATGTATATGTTTGTATGTATGTATATATATGTATATAAACACAGTCCTTAAATCGCAGCCTCGGTTTCTGCCGGGGTATCCTTCCACTAACAAGTTCTCCATATAGCATCTGTTTAGGGATCGTGCAATCCTTCATTCTAAAAAGGTGTCCAGTCCAACGTAACCGGTGCTTGTGCACCATTGCCTCACTAGTCAAGCTATCAGCTTTCCTCAAGGCCTGTGTGTCTGGAGTTTTTAATGTCCAGCCAACATTCAGAATATGTTTCGGGTATCTCTGATGAAAGCGTTCAAGGACCTTCACATGACGTTTGTAAAGGGTCTACATCTCACAGATGTAGGGAGCAGGTTAAGGTCGAGGTCGACAGCTTTGAATAAGCACGTATTTTGCAGGAAGAATTTAAGTATGCTGCTCGAAAGCGCACTGCTGGTGTAGTGAATGGGGAAAGTTTGGTTTGCAATGTT
>NW_026403682.1:0-240 GCF_001194135.2 Octopus bimaculoides | reverse complement strand
CATGCATGCATACATACATACATACATACACACACACACATGCATATATAGACACACACACATAGAATGGGGAATCCAGTTGACAAAAGTTGTCACAATATGAATGCGAGGTATTTGGTGTGAGTTCCAGAACTTTTCTGTCACAATAACAACAGCGGAGAGGGTCATTGACAAATTTGGTGGCGTGGTGGTGGTGGTGGGGGTGGTGATCGTGGTGATGGTGGTGGTGGTGGTGGTGGT
>NW_026403681.1:0-340 GCF_001194135.2 Octopus bimaculoides | reverse complement strand
TATATATATATACATATACATATATAAAAAGCGTTTCCAATCTGTGTATTTGGTATTTACCAGCGTCAACAGTCTTAAATAGCAAAATGAGCTGGCTGCAATATATATAAATATATATTTCTAGTGAAATCACATTCACTGATTACAAAATTTAGAAATGATTTAATTATAAATCTCACAGAGAGAATTAAGCAGCACTGTTAGCATAAAGCATTTGTATACTGTCAACTTAATGTGATAGTCCCAATATAGGAATCATACTGCTGTTATTTAGCCCTAGGAAGCTGAACGGCTTCCTGTCGGCCTTGACACATTTCCTGTGTCCTTATATTTGCGAGGG
>NW_026403680.1:0-357 GCF_001194135.2 Octopus bimaculoides | reverse complement strand
TATATATATATATATATATATATATATATATATTACGATACATATAATATGATATATACTATAAGATATATATGCGTATGTAGGAAGGTATGTATGCGTGATTGTATGGATTCATGATTTTATAAACCGAATGGTAACATAGTAAGGGTGTATTTATGAATGAGAGATCATATTCCGCGTATGAATTTCTTTTTTTCGATCATTTTCACATTTACTAAGTTAATTACAAGAATTGTACTCCTATGCAGAGAAAAACAAACATTTGTATGTTTGTGTATATACAACTGAGTATGTATACATGCTCGTGTGTATGTACATGCATACATACATACATACATACATACATACATACATACA
>NW_026403679.1:0-452 GCF_001194135.2 Octopus bimaculoides | reverse complement strand
TACGTATATATGTATATATACATGCATATATGGGTACAGGACATTAAAAACAAAACGAGACAGAATGAGAAACGAGAACAAAAAAAACAAAAACATAGAAAACGAACTTTTTTTTCGAACAACGAAGAAAAGCAGAGAAACGGGACATACAACGTAAAGAACATTCCCTTCATCAGTTGTCCCCTGTTTTATCGAAACGCGTTTCTTTACTTTGCATGTCTCGTTTCTGTTTTTTTTTTCGTTGTTCGAAAAAAGTTCGTTTTCTATGTTTTTGTTTTTTTATGTTCTCGTTTGTCATTCTGTCTCGTTTTTTTTTTATGTCCTGTATCCATATATGCATGTATATATACATAGATATGTAGGTATGTACACATATGTATGAAGATATGCATATATTTATATATATTATCTTTATTTTATGATATTTACTTTGTTTTATATTATACTCATTT
>NW_026403678.1:0-587 GCF_001194135.2 Octopus bimaculoides | reverse complement strand
TGGGATCTATAAATTGCTGCAGTGAGTTGGTTGTTCGTCATGGCTTCGGAGGGTGCTCGTGCGAAGGGTCAGGCTAGGAGGGAGGAGGTATCCCTGGCCTTGGTTGTGAAGATGCTGAAGGAGGGCTTCGCTGAACTCAGAAAAGAGCAACAGCAGATGCGGGAGGAGTTCCGCGGACTGAGTAGTGATGTCGTATGTTGTGAGCAGCAGATCGAAAGGCCCAATGAAAGGACGGAGCACGTTGAGAAGTTTTGTGCTGCCGAGCCTGAGGTCGCTAAACCTGAAGTGGGTGCTGTTGCTGCGTCATCACTTGATGCTCCGACGTCTAGATGCGGATCTCCTGAAGTTGAAAGTAGCGGTGTGGTCCCGGCTAGGAAGAAGCCACAAGAAGCGTCGGCTAGGGCTCTGGAGTGCGAGTCCTGTATGAAACCGAGCATCGGAAATTTACGAGTGAGTGGAAGCTCTGGATTCAAGGCACGGAGGGTAAAAGTCCGTGAAGTTGAAGGACCTAGTAGGCGGAATGAGGAGACGACTGGAGTGTGTTGTTGGCACTGTGGGAAAAGCGGACACAGGCGGCGAGACTGCTA
>NW_026403677.1:0-410 GCF_001194135.2 Octopus bimaculoides | reverse complement strand
TATATATTATCTTTTATCTTTTTCAGTCATCAGGATGTGGACATGCTGGGGCACTGCCTTGAAGAATTTTAGTTGAATGGATTGGCCCTGGTACCTATATTTTAAAGCCTTGTACTTATTGTATCAGTCCCTTTTTTGCCATACTGCTAATTCATGGGGATGTAAACACACTAACACCAGTGGTCGAGCAGTGGTGGGAGACAAACACAAACACAAAGAGACACACTCATAGATATGTATACATACGACAGGCTTCTTTCAGTTTCCATCCACTAAATCCACTCACAAGGCTTTGGTCAGCCCAATGTTATAGTAGAAGACACCTCAGGTGCCACACACTGGGACTGAAACCAGGACCATATGGTTGGGAAGTAAGCTTTTTACCACATATACTTGCCTGTGACTATATA
>NW_026403676.1:0-570 GCF_001194135.2 Octopus bimaculoides | reverse complement strand
CTCTTTCTGCAAATTTCCGTAGTTATCACTATGACAATTTACTCTGGCATAGTCAATGTGATGATCATATGTTACACGCCTTCTTTCAGAGAACTGCTGTAAAGAGCAGAAGTGAGCTCGAACTTCAATACTTAATGCGCATGCACAGCCGAATTCAAGATCACTGTTTGCCCAGCGGCTTCAGTCTGCGTGGTTTAGCTTCGTTACTCTCGCAACAGTCCGGATACTCAGTGATCAGATCTTGTATTACTCTATGTACACATCAAAGTATAGAGTTCTGAAATACGTCCAGGTGCATTACTTAAGAAATTTGCAAATAGATTTCAGCCTTTGTTTTACAAACCTTACTCAATACACGACGCAATTCTTCCTCGATAGACTTGGTAGATTTGATATGTGCTTATTAGAATTTAAGTTGATTCTTACTTTCGAATTAGATCCATCACTGTTTCTTGTTTTATGCATACATTTTCATACAAATCTTTAATACTTTGATTGATTTTCAAAATACTGACCGAATGTTTACATATTATCGATATAGTTATTGTGTTCCTCATAAATATTTTGTTA
>NW_026403675.1:0-328 GCF_001194135.2 Octopus bimaculoides | reverse complement strand
ATACATACATATATAAATATATGTGTGCATGTGTGTGTGTAAGGTCAATAATTAAGCATGTTACACATATACTAAACATATGGATATTCCATATTTTTTTCTCCGGGGACGATTTCTTTCTTCTGGAAGTTGTGCATAGAAAATATTCCATGTGAATCCATAATCACTGGGATAGAAAGAAGTTCTCGTTATACAAGTATTCTCTTTATGAACAACATTTTTAATTAAAAAACATACAACGGCATAGTTCCCTTAATTATGTGTGTGTGAAAAGTATATGTATACATATATCATACACACACACACACACACACACACACACACACAC
>NW_026403674.1:0-212 GCF_001194135.2 Octopus bimaculoides | reverse complement strand
CATCTGTCCTCACCTGCTGTCCATATTCTCTCCTATACTCACCTTGTTTTGTCTTGAGAGTACTCTCTGACTCTTTGTCACTACCATCACTGTCTTCTTTCCACTTACTCCCACCCACCTTTACATAATGTCGGTGTAGCCATTTATTTTCTCTATAAGAAGACACCTGAGCCTGTCTCTCTATCATACTCTGGCCTCTGAACACCTGGCAT
>NW_026403673.1:0-476 GCF_001194135.2 Octopus bimaculoides | reverse complement strand
TACATACATATACATAAATCCAGATATGTGCTAATTCGTATTAATTCGTATTAATTAAACTGTATGATTACATAATGCATAATCAAATCTTTTTATTTCGCTTGCAGTATTTCAATGAAATAGGACGATAAACACTGCAGCGCCGCCAACTCAGTCATATTAAAGCCTTACAAACTATGTATATCTTGATGCAGATTGTATCACTAAATATTAAATTTAGATTGTAGATCCTTTAGGAAACATGTGGTATAACTGTATGATCGTGGGAAAAATTCGTCTAAATCTGTACCAGATTAGAACGCACCAATGCACCCCAAAGAGAATAGCTATTATTGAACGAAATTGAACATCAGTTTGCAAATTTATATTAAGTATTTTATTTTTCTTGATTCAATTAGGTACTAATATGAAAAACTTGAAATAAAATGCGGCTACCGCTTTTTTTTCCGTCGAGAAATAATATATAAATATTTATA
>NW_026403672.1:0-444 GCF_001194135.2 Octopus bimaculoides | reverse complement strand
ATATATATATATACATGCATATATATATGCCTTTTCAATTCGACGTGCATTTAGCTCCGCCACTATACAACATTTTCGTTTGCGCTGTACAATGTAAGAGGCATTTAAGCGAAGTTACTTCCATTAGAGGAGAGATAAAGTATACTCCCGATGCCACGTATTCTATTCTAGAACTTTTACCCTGTTTAGGATTATTTCCCCAAATCCAACCCTAACACCGAACGGGAAATTCGTACAGCAAATGCGTGACCATCCCATATATATATATATATATATATACTTATCGGAATAAAGGTTGACAGAATATTTGCGTGAAAGTATACACAGAGAATCCATTATTTCATGGAATGCTTAATGCAAGAGACATTCTTTACCAGACGCAGGATTTCATGCACCTATGTATGTATGTATGTATATATGTATGTATGTATGTATGTATGTATG
>NW_026403671.1:0-281 GCF_001194135.2 Octopus bimaculoides | reverse complement strand
TCTCATGTGGTGCTATTCTCAATTGCCATTTCGTTATTATTTACATCATCTAAAGGTGGATATAATTTTAATAAATCAAAAATTTATGTTGTATGGTATTTGATGTGCCTGTATTTGTCTCTGTTGTTCATATAAATGCTGCTGGTCACTGGATTACTCTTAGCTAATTTTTACATGTACATATGTATGTACGTGTATATATACATATATATGTACGTATATGTGTCATTATTCAATTTTATTTCAAGGTTTCCTGCCAATAGAGAAAGAGCCAGTTTCTA
>NW_026403670.1:0-445 GCF_001194135.2 Octopus bimaculoides | reverse complement strand
TTTCCGTTAGTTTCAGTCACTTTCCGTTAGTTTCCTTTAGTTTCCGTTGGCTTTCGTTACTTTCAGTTAGTTTCCATTACTTTCCGTTATTTCCCGTTACTTTCCGTTAGTTTCCGTTAGTTTCCGTTAGTTTCCTTTAGATTACGTTACTTTCCGTCACTCTCCGTTAATTTCCATTACTTTCCGTTTGTTTCCGTTAGTTTTCGTTAGTTTACTTTACTTCCCGTTAGTTTCCGTTACTTTCTTTTACTTTCCGTTAGTTTCCGTTAGTTTCCGTTAGTTTCCGTGAGTTTTCATTAGTTTCCGTTAGTTTCCGTTACTTTCCGTTAGTTTCGGATACTTTCTGTCAGTTTCCGTAACTTTCCTTAATTTCCGTTACTTCCCGTTAGTTTCCATTACTTTCCGTTACTTTCTTTTAGTTTCCGTTACTTTCCGTTTGTTTGCG
>NW_026403669.1:0-442 GCF_001194135.2 Octopus bimaculoides | reverse complement strand
ATCCGTGTAACTGTGCGTATCTACGTATATGCATGTTTGTATGTATATACACACATGTGTGTTTGAGCGCGCGGGCGTGTATCTACGTGTGTGTTTTAATTTCATTTCATCACACACACGCACACACACAAACAGGCACAAACACACACGCATATACAATCATATTCTTATTCATACAGAAATTCACACATACATATAAACCAATATTAAAACGGGCCGCTCTTACACATTTAGAATTGCTACTTTCGTTATCTTCACATAAGTTGTCATCAAATTTTGGAATGAAGGTTCGACGCAAAATACTTTTTATATACGTAAGCCTTCTCACTAAATTTTATGCTTTAAATGCTTGCCGCTATGCACATACTTATACGCACATACTCATTCACACAATTACATATTTATATATATATGTTTGTATAATATATATATATATATATAT
>NW_026403667.1:0-383 GCF_001194135.2 Octopus bimaculoides | reverse complement strand
CCATGAGGTTGGTAAGCAAGCTACTTACCACACAGCCACTCCTACGCCTGATTGATTCCCTATTTTACAAAGCGATCCTAATTCCTATAATTTTTGCCAATGCTTGCTACAAATGCCATATTCTTCGGATTCTCTATTATGATGGAACTATTTTGTTTTCTCTTTAAAGAAAACGAAAACAAGAACAAACAAAACAAAAGGAAAACATCCTAAAAATATAGAAGAGGTTCCTTTTATCGATGACAACATTGTATCTCCAGCGTTTTAATTCTTTTATATAATAAATATTCTTTTCATTTTTTTACTATTTAATTTTATCTAATATTATTATGAATTAACAGTTAATATGTCTATTATTATTATTATTATTATTATTATTATTA
>NW_026403666.1:0-434 GCF_001194135.2 Octopus bimaculoides | reverse complement strand
CATACATACATACTTATTTACATTCATACAAAAATACATACATACATGCATACTTATATACATATATACATGCTTATATACATTCATAGTTATATACATACATATATACTTCTATACGTACGTACACAATTTCATACATACATACTCACATACATACATAATTCCATATATATGCACATATATGTTTATATATACATATATTGGCATACACACACACACAAATTCATCCATATATGCGTATATATTTCAACGTTATATATTCATATATCTACATGCATCTATGTCTATACACACATATAGTTCCGCATACGTGTTTTTGCAGACATACGTATGCACACACACGCACACAGGCACACATACAGACACACAGCCATACATGCAACCACCCACCCACCCACACACACACACACACACAAACACACACACACACACAC
>NW_026403665.1:0-382 GCF_001194135.2 Octopus bimaculoides | reverse complement strand
CACATCCATTTCAAAGATAGAAGTTAGGTTATGACTTGAAAGAAAGATTTGTCTGTTATTACTAGCAGACTGAGCGATCAGAAACAAGTTCCTTCGTTAACTCGCGAGGTGGCTGTGTGACGGGTAGGGTAAGGGTAGATTTATTAATGAAATTTTGACACATCCTGCAAATAGAACACGCAAGATCTAATTGCTCTTATCAGCTGTATATAGTTTTAGTTAGCATTTTTTTTAAATGTTTTCTTTTGTTTATTCCTTTCATTTGTTTTATTTATTTATTTGCGTGCTTATTTGTTTATTATTATTTTTTTTGGCTATATTTCTAATTTTTTCATTACGCTTTCTTTCTCTCTCTCTCTCTCTCTCTCTCTCTCTCTCTCTC
>NW_026403664.1:307-503 GCF_001194135.2 Octopus bimaculoides | reverse complement strand
TATATATTTGAGCGTGTATGTGTGTGTCTATATATATACGTATATATTCATACTCATATATATATATAAATACGTACTCACACACACGCATATATACGTGTGTGTGTATGTGTGTATGTATGTGTTTATATAGATTTGTGTGTTTCTGTGTGTGTGTGTGTGTGTGTGTGTGTGTGCATGTATATACAATGGGGGG
>NW_026403664.1:0-297 GCF_001194135.2 Octopus bimaculoides | reverse complement strand
ACATGTCAAAATTCTTTATTTAATTTCTAATGAACATAAATGGGATATACCAATACTATATTTACATACACATGCATAAACTAAGAATATGCAAAAGAAACTAATAAATTATAGTAACTAATGAATTTATATACAATTATAAATATTTAGGGGTGAAAAAAGTATTCGTACAGAATAAATTTATGAGTTTCTATGCTACAAAATACTGTTAAAATATTTTTTTTTACTAGAACTTTCTCGTTTGTTTCAATAATCTTATCAGTGGTCATTTTTAAGTGTCAAAACGCTAGCTTCTTC
>NW_026403663.1:0-428 GCF_001194135.2 Octopus bimaculoides | reverse complement strand
TATGTTGTTTTCACTGTCCAATTTTTCCTGTCTTGGTTTACGTTTGCCACATTGGAATCCTCTGTTTAGTTGGTTGATCCACCACTCAGGAAGAGACTATTCTAGAGTACGTCCTGCCTTATCTTCGAAACGTCGAGTTAGAATAGAGGCAGCTGATGAATAATTCCAAGTGGCTTTCTGTTTTCCTATGTGTTCGTTCCGTTGTCTGTAGTTCATTGTTCTAACGTCCTGCACCCTGATATGCATCTATATACACATGTAGATGAAAGTATATACATATATGTGTGTATACATGCATATATATATTTTGTATTATTACATCATTGAACGCACACGTCGGATCTATTTCAAAACGGGGGCACCAGTTTTCATTTTTTTTTGTATGTAGTGTTTTTGGTACCGAAAGACTTTCAAACTTCGTATACTTA
>NW_026403662.1:0-378 GCF_001194135.2 Octopus bimaculoides | reverse complement strand
AACCTGACGAATTCTAGTAAAGTAGTAAATAACCATCATACTGAATATAAGAAATATAGAAAAGACAAAAATATATTTTGTGATTTGTAAAGTTAGAATTAATTGTTTGTTTCATAATTAGTGTAAGCCAAAAAAAACGTAGTATATAGATGTAGAGTGAAATCTGAAGGTAAGAATTTCTTTTACATCGGTGCAACAGAAAACTTTATATCAAAAAACACATCGTTAATCACAATTACACCTTTAATAATGGAAATAAATCGTCTTCTGCCAGCCTTAGTAAATTTATTTGGCATTTAAAAAGCACCATTTGAGTGTGGCCAATGCCAGTGTCGCCTGTCTGGCACCCGTGCCAGTGGCATGTAAAACGTACCATTC
>NW_026403661.1:0-234 GCF_001194135.2 Octopus bimaculoides | reverse complement strand
CATATATATATGTGTGTGTATATATATATGTATATATATATATATGGAGTATATAAAACAGGGTACAACTAATGAAGGGAATGTTCTTTATGCTACCTGTCTGGTTTCTCTGTTTCTTTCGTTGTTCGAAAAAAAGTTCGTTTTCTATGTTTTTGTTTTTTATATTCTCCATTCTCGTGTCTACATTTTTTCTGATATCATGTGCCCATATATACATGTATATATACACATATG
>NW_026403660.1:0-603 GCF_001194135.2 Octopus bimaculoides | reverse complement strand
TACACACACGTATACATACGCATATACATATGTGTGTACGCGCGCGTGTGTGTGTGTCTGTGTGCGTGTGTATATATGTATGTATGAATGTGTGTATAAATTGAGATTTTATGCATGTATGTATGCATATATGTGTATATGTATATCTGTAAATGTATACACATCTCTCTCTCTATATATATATACGTATATACATATACACATATACATACACACACGTGTATATGTGTGCATATGTACGTAGATATGTATATGGCTATACTTAGATGCAGAAACATGTGTATATATATATAAACATGTATGTATTTACGTGTGCGTGTATATATACATATATATATACGCACAGAAGCTCACACATACGTAGATACATAAATATATACAATCATACAGTCACACACTCTTACACGCACACACACACACACACGTGCGCGTGCACACACACACACACATACACACTCACATGTGTTCTTTTCTCCTCTTCTTCGTCAAACTTGTGCCGCAGCTGTCCTATATCTACGTTGGTGTAACACTGATGTTACCCGAAGCTGTGTTCATTAAGAAGATTGATGTTTTTTATGTGTTCAGCCACTGCTAGATATACAT
>NW_026403658.1:0-640 GCF_001194135.2 Octopus bimaculoides | reverse complement strand
CTTGTGTGTGTAGATATAGATAGATAGATAGATAAATGAATAGATAGATACATACATACATACATATGTTTATATATGCATAAATATTTTCTTTCTGTAATATTTTCAATGACTTGAACAATCTAGTTAGATTAATGATCTTTTTGAATGTGTGTGTGTGTGTGTGTGTGTGTGTGTTGGTTTACACAAATATAAACATAATTAAGGGGGTCAAGCAGCTAACATGTTGTAACTCTTGTTTTGTCTTTGTGACTTGCATAACATTATATACACAAACGGGCTAGAAACAGCAGCTAAACTCCACTAAATCGCTAATACACAAACTAAACTAGACTTAACCGAATTAACGTAAACAAAAGCTGAAAGAAAACAGATTACAACCGAAAGATCGCTAAAAAAACCCTAATATAAACAATAATGTGTGTGTGAGAGAGAGAGAGAGAGAGAGAGAGAGAGAGAGAGGGACAGAGATAGTAAGAAAATATTAACTACCTGAATCAGTTGGAGGGATTTCAACCATGTTTCGTGGTCTGCTACCACAACAGATGCTATCATCATCATGAGGAACCACGTGCGATTTCGGCCCCAATTCCTCTACCGTTTTGATGTGGCGGGGCCAGTTCTGGTGTTGGGTGGATGT
>NW_026403657.1:0-439 GCF_001194135.2 Octopus bimaculoides | reverse complement strand
GTTTGTTTTATTTTATTCCGTTTTTCTTTCTTTCTTTCTTTGTGTTTTTTCTGTTGTTGTTGTTTCTGATGTCTGCCTTGACAATTAGGTTTACCTTTAGCAGATTGACAAACAACAACAATGACAACAACAAAATGCATAATAAAAAATAGTGACAGCAACAACAACAACAACAAGACAACAGGGAGGGGGGGAAAGACAGCTTCTTGTTTCTTTTTACATTATTTTTATTCCTTTTTTATTCATTCTATGTTTCATTTATTTGCTTTTTTATTGTACTTTTATTTTACTTTTCTTTAATTTTTTTTTACCTCTGCCTCCTCCTCCTCTCCAACTCCACCTCCTCCTCCTGCCAATTTGCTTTTGACAAACATTCTTTGTGTCTTCATTCTTTCAGTGTCTTTATTTCCACACAACACACACACATACACATACACAC
>NW_026403656.1:0-736 GCF_001194135.2 Octopus bimaculoides | reverse complement strand
TGGAAAAAAACTATATAATGAGCAAACTATAAGAATTTACATAAAATATGAGCAAACTATAAAAATATACATAATTATTTTTTAAATTTATATATACAATGAGCAAACTAAAAATTTACAACATCTAAAATTAGTGAGAAAAAAAGTGGGGATATAGAGTAAATACATAACTATACACATATTGGATGGCCGTTGACTCGCAAGGGTTCCGCCGCCCGTTGACGGGTTTTGTTTTTCATCCCGCAGGGTGTCCAATAAGCACCCTCCTCACCAAGGAAACTTGGTGGGATTGCCGGTTTAGTCGCCGACGGCCCGACCATGCAACAGGTTGTACTGGGTTACATGTTACCAGTAGCACTCGGAAGTGACCTGACATATATATTTATATACATACATACATTCATACATACATATACATATACACATATATATTTATATATACATATACACACACACATATATATATATATACATATACATACATATATATACATACATATATATACGTAGAAGGTTGAAAAAAAACACACGAGTTGACATGTATAAGGAAAATCAGACAATGTAGAAAATGCTAAAATAATTTTATCATGAAGAACGTTTTAGTACCGGTTTCAGTCTTTGCGACTTTTCAAATTAGAGTAAAGTATGAAAAACAATTAAATTGAGGAAAAATGAAATGGAATGTTTTTTTTTAATATTTCCATAGTTTTCAAATGCAAGGGACATTTTCCTTTTT
>NW_026403655.1:0-329 GCF_001194135.2 Octopus bimaculoides | reverse complement strand
TGTGTGACGAAAGATTTCTGGACAATGGACATGAGTTAAAATAAGAACAGCAATAAACAAGTGAAGAACGATTGTATATAGTGCGGGTGTTTATTTGGTGAATGATCATCCCGAAATATAACAATATATATACATATCTCTTTTACTCTTTTACTTGTTTCAGTCATTTGACTGCGGCCATGCTGGAGCATATATATTATTATATATATTATTTAGTAATATCAATTCTGTTTGCTGCTGTCTTTCTCTATTCCTCTCTCTCTACAGACTCTCACAGACACATATGTATATATATGTACGTGTGTGTGTGTGTGTGTGTGTGTGTGTGT
>NW_026403654.1:0-515 GCF_001194135.2 Octopus bimaculoides | reverse complement strand
AATCCCACCAGATAAAGAGAAGAACCTTTTTCCCATGAAGTTCCCTTCTAGGTTGTGCTTGCGCTCTTTCCCTTTTACTAAGCCACTGTTTACGAAGTTTAACATTTCGATAGAAGATCCATTTTTCGTCACCAGTCACAAGTCTATCCAAAAAAGGTGAAATGAGTTCGCGAGAATGGAGAGAAGAGCAAATGTCAACTCGGGATTTGCGGTTGTTTTCGGACAGTTCGTGAGGCACCCATTTTCCTAGTTTAGGAACCTTTCCAAGTTGTTGAAGTCAACGATGAAAATTTGTATGATTTGAACTAAGCTTTATTGCCAATTCTTCAACTGATAATACAGGATTTTCTTCAAGTAATGCCTCCTGTTCGATCTTCATGTTCAGGGCTGAAATCTCCACTTCTGAATTCTGAAAACCATCTTCTGCAAGTCATTTCATTCAAACATTCTTTCCCATAAACTGAATGTATATTTCGAGTTGCTTCGGCTGCAGAGTTTCCTTTTTTGTACTCATA
>NW_026403653.1:0-223 GCF_001194135.2 Octopus bimaculoides | reverse complement strand
TTATTATTATTATTATTATTATTATTATTATTATCAATGTTGTTATTTTTATCATTTGTATTCTGTTACTAAGAACAGAAATATATCTCTGTCCAGTCGTTTATTTAAGGTAACTCTATAAGCTTACATCCTCTGTGTCATACACTAACAGAATCACCTCGCCATACGTATATACATACATATATACATGCATACATAGATACATACATACAAACACGTATAT
>NW_026403652.1:291-399 GCF_001194135.2 Octopus bimaculoides | reverse complement strand
GTTCTTGTTTTTGTTCTTGTACTTGTTCTTGTTCACATTCTTGTTCTTGTTCTTGCTTTTGTTCTTGTTCTTGCTTGTTTTTTTGTTCTTGTTTTTGTTCTTGGTCTT
>NW_026403652.1:0-109 GCF_001194135.2 Octopus bimaculoides | reverse complement strand
GTTCTTGTTGTTGTTCTTGCTTTTGTTTTTGTTCTAGTTCTTGTTGTTGTCCTTGTTCCTGTTCACGTTCTTTTTCTTGTTCTTCTTGTTTTTGTTCTTGTTCTTGTTC
>NW_026403651.1:134-334 GCF_001194135.2 Octopus bimaculoides | reverse complement strand
ATAAAATATTTTGGACTAATTTACTTTTACTTTCATTTTCCACTTCAGCACCAGTGAAGCCTCCACTTTCAAGTAAGTAGCGTTTTACATGCACAGTCGTCTGTTTATCTGTCAAATTACTTATCGTTTGTTTATCACTATATCTGTATCTAAGCTTATTTTGTACTTCACATCGATAAATTACAAATTGCTAATTTAAA
>NW_026403651.1:0-124 GCF_001194135.2 Octopus bimaculoides | reverse complement strand
AAGCTTATTTTGTACTTCACATCGATAAATTACAAATTGCTAATTTAAAATTCAATGTACTACAGCAGTTGCTGCTACTACGACTACTACCACTACTACTACTACTACTACTACTACTACTACT
>NW_026403650.1:0-223 GCF_001194135.2 Octopus bimaculoides | reverse complement strand
CATGTATGTATGTATGTATGTATGTATGTATGTAAGCATGTTTTTTTATGTATGTATTCTCAGCAATATAGCTGCATGTCTAGACATATTCATATATATTTAAATGATAAACCTCTGGAAAGTTTTACAGAATCTTACAGCTCCAGTGGTGGCTTAGATCTGTAGTCTTCCCATCAGCTTTCTCATTTCTGGTTTTGAGAAGCCTAATTTTCCAAGACTGGTA
>NW_026403649.1:0-354 GCF_001194135.2 Octopus bimaculoides | reverse complement strand
TGTGTGTGTGTGTGTGTGTGTTTGTGAAGGCAGGAAGTTTTCTTTTTTAGGTTAAATGAGATCAATGGAATGTTTGTTGTCATTTGACTCATAACAGAAGCTGACAACCTCAGCGCTGCGCCTCACTCCCCTCTCTCCTCGCCTCCCACGCACCCCTCTCCGCACCTCGAACCCCATTCCATCCCCTCCGTTATATCTTATACATACAGCACTATCGCAAAGCACATTAAAAATAGCAAAGATAACAACAATAAAATGTATAATGAATTCTATCACAATAAAAATAATTTTTAATACAAAATAAAATTAATAATAATAATAATAATGATGATGATAATAATAATAATAATAATA
>NW_026403648.1:1369-2652 GCF_001194135.2 Octopus bimaculoides | reverse complement strand
CTTTATGTTTCAATCCTGGTGGAATACATTTTCATAGCGTCAATGATTTTTAAAAAATTGTGATTTACTCAGTTTTTCTCTCTTACACAGGATGGTGAGTTAAATTTACATTAATACCTTCCTGTTATAGGTTCAGATCTTCCCTGATTCATCTTCACTCAAGGCTTTAGCGACAAAAAATCGCGTCTAAAAAAGTTTACTCAATACCAGAGACACCAAATTGCCACCATTTAATTTCTGGCAGCAAACCGTCCCTAATCCATGATTTGAAGGGATCGGTTTACGTGGCTCTAAATGTTCTCCTTATTTAAAGGTATTTTATCATTCAAGACATAAGCTATAAGAGAGTAGGAACTTTACTTATTTTCGGTTTCCACCAGAAACCATTTCAATTTATTGTTGTTATTGACACATTTTGGAACAGAACATGAATGTCATTATTTGTATACTCATGCGCGAATTATCTTATCCTTCTTTGTTGTGAAATACAACAGGGGATTCTCTATACCTCTAAAGTACATTCACTTAGAGTTTTGTTTATAATTGCAGATACCTCGGAAACAATAGGGATATGATGTGTGGATGTCACCTGCCAGCCTTGGTAAATTATACGAAGAGAATATTGAACAGAAATGTAAATGTCCAGGGCGTGTGTCAGACAGATTTAGGCAATAACCAAAGTAAAGTAATACCTATAATGGAATACTCGCAATGTCAAGGTTAGTAAAATCTTCTTTGTTTTTGTTATTTTATTATTACTACTAACATCGTCGGGGAGTTAGCACAATTGTTGGCACACCGGACAAAACGCTCAGCAACATTTCGTGCAACGTTACAGTCTTAGTTCACACTCTGTCCAATTCGATTTTTGCCTTTCACCCTCTCGCGGTCGATAAAATAAGTATCAGTTGAACACCGCGGTCGATGTAGTCAACTAATTCCTTACCCACAAATAAATAAGGCCATGTGGCTTATTACCATAAAGAGAACTCCGGAATATTCTCTCCTGCTCATGTTATATCAGGAAAGACTGGATGTGAATATATATGTACACACACACACACACATCCACACACAATACACGCACACATACATATATACAAAGTGGCTCTGTGGTAAGATGCAAGCTTCCCAACCAAATGGTTCCGGGTTTAGTTCCACTTCGACAAGTGTCTTGTTCTATAGACTCATTCGACTAAGTCCTTTTGAGTGGATTTGGTAGACAGAAACTAAAAGAAGCCCGTCGTACATATATATATATATATATATATATGTGTGTGTGT
>NW_026403648.1:0-1359 GCF_001194135.2 Octopus bimaculoides | reverse complement strand
GTGTGTGTGTGTGTGTGTGTGTGTGTGTGTGTATGTGTGTGTATGCATGTATGTATTTGTGTGCCTGTGCTTGCCCCACCCACCATTGCTTGACAACCGATGTTGGTGCGTTTACGTCCTCGTAACCTGGCAGTTCGGCAAAATACCAGACAGAATAAGCACTATACTTACAAAGAATAATACACATTCATATATATATATATATGTATATATATATACACATGCATATAAGATACCGTAATTGAGAAAAATCTATGCATTCATATAATAATCTATAGCATATTATAAATCCATTTTAGTCAATCTCACCAATTAGCTTTGCACTGGGATTAAATAACCTGATAATAGCTAATTGCCTGGGTAATTAGCGCCCCGTACTATTCGGTGCTGCCAAGTATGGAAAAATATATGGTAGCGGACCCTGTCGTTGGAAGTGAAAAATGTAATATAGAGTTTGTGGATATAGGGAAGAAAACTGAAAGGAAGTCATGAGAAGTTAAATTAACGATTGGATTATAAAGTGTTATGAATGGTCTTTAAAGAGAACCTATTGTTAATACACATGGTGAGGCCCGTAGTAATATAACATATAGCTTCTCACATGTGAGTATGAGATAAAAATCTAACCTCCCTTGTTCACATCGTTGTCCGTGTGCTGAGATATTGTGACTTGATTCTATTCATGGCTAAATATAATCACCATTTTCTCCTATTACAAGGAGGCTCGCAGATCTCCAGGTTTGTTTTTTATTTAAAGTACGCTGTACTTTTCTTTGACAGTCACACATGCCTTTTTCGGACTCTGACATTACGATTCTCTAGGATACTTAAGAAAGGGTTATAATTATTGAATCTGGTTTTGAAAGGACCTTCATTTCACCTCCCACGAAATCGTTTCCTCTTTTTTTTTTTCACAGCATCCCTAAACCTGATGTTACATTTTCCGCCGCATTAACAGTCAGCAGTATTTTGTTTTCCAAACCTGCCTGACCTGAAGAACACGTGATACTACTTAACCACATTGTTATCCAATATCCGATTACACTGTGAAACACGATTTTTGTCCTTTGTTATCTACTGTCATTTCCTTACACCTAGAAAGTATGAAATATGACCAATATTTCCTTCAAAATTTGCTTTTGTTACATTTATACAAACCCAAACAATCCTTCTCAGCACATAGCTATGACGCCCCCCACTACTTCTGCTTAGCATCAGAGATAATCAGCCAAGGGGTTAAGGTCAAGCAGGTTGTAAGCAAATTTGTGGTATTGAGCAGAAAATTTGCAATAACCATATTTCTACTTTAGCAACTTAGCAATGAATCTGTCTGAAATGTAATGGAAAATAGGTCAGTTT
>NW_026403647.1:0-349 GCF_001194135.2 Octopus bimaculoides | reverse complement strand
AATGACACAAACACATGAATCCTAGGAGTGTGTAATAGGGAGAGAGAGTGTGGTACAAACACCATTAATATTCCTATGTGTGAACTAAATGAGGACTAAACTCTTATGAAAAACATAGTTTATCTTCAAGTTACAAATGAATAAAGTATTTCATTCCAATAGTTTCAATCATTTGTTGACTTTTTTTTAATTATTCTATTGTGTTATATTTCTTTTCTTTTCTTTTTCTGTTTTTATTTGTTGCAGTCATTTAGCTGCGGCCATGTTGGAGCACCACCTTTTAGTCGAGCAAATCGACTCCAGTACTTATTCTATCAGTCTCTTTTTGCCGAACCGCTAAGTTACGGGG
>NW_026403646.1:0-656 GCF_001194135.2 Octopus bimaculoides | reverse complement strand
TCATTTGACTGCGGCCATGTTGGAGCACCGCCTTTAGTCGAGCAAATTGAGGACGTATTCTTAGTAAGCCCAGTACTTATTCTATCTTCTCTTTTGCCGAACCGTTAAGTTACGGGGACGTAGACACACCAACATAGGTTGCCAAATGATGCTGGAGGACAAACAGCGTGTGTGTATGTGTGTGTGTGTGTATGTGTGTCTGTGAGTGTGTGTACGACGTTTTCTTTCAGTTTCTGTCTACCAAATACACTCACAAGGTTTTGGTCAATTTGAGTCTGTAGTAGAAGACACTTGTCGGAAGTGCCACATAGTGGGACTGAAACCAGAACCATGTGGTTTGGAAGCAAAGTTCTTAATTATACAGCCACGTCTACGTCTTCCATGCTTTATTTTTATCTCCCCTTCTTCCTAGCTCTGCTACTTTTTTTTCTTCTCCCCTTTTTCCTAGCTCTCCTGTCTGACCATCTCTTTTCGGCATTCCCCGTAATTCATCGCTAGCCACTAACTTTTTCTTTCATTTTCTCTCTGCTTATTTCTGTGTTCGTCTCTGTCGAAGAGTGTAGGCTCGAAAAGTTAAACTAATACATCTATTTGTTGTTTACACACCCACCTTCGTCTTTTGATTTTTGTTTTTTGTTTTTGTAAATTCCAACTGT
>NW_026403645.1:0-241 GCF_001194135.2 Octopus bimaculoides | reverse complement strand
ATATATATATATATATATATGCACACATTTGTGTATATATGTGTGTATATCCATTCACGAATGTAGTTGTAGATATCTGTGTGCAATTACTGTTACTGGTATTGAAGTAAACATTTATTCATTCTGTCAAACTGCTGTAGGGCCAAAGAAAGTGAATAAGTAAAATAAATAAATAAAGTAAATAAGTAAAATGATAAATAAACGAATAAGTAAATGAATAAATAAATAAATAAATAAATAA
>NW_026403644.1:1542-1848 GCF_001194135.2 Octopus bimaculoides | reverse complement strand
TTAAACAAACCTTATTCAGGGACCTTTTGAGTAGGATGGGCTACTCAACCGGAAGAATATTCCAACTGGGCCCCCACCTGCAAGGTGATGAAAACGATGACAGTGGCAATGAAAGTAAGTGGTGATGACGGTGATGATGATGGCAATGAATATGGTGGTAGTGGTGGTGGTGGTGGTGATGATGATAACCGAGAAGTGATGATGATGGATGCTGAACAGAGATGACAATGATAACCAAAACAATGATGATGCTGACAATGACAAAGAGTAGCAGGGTAGAAGGTGGTGGGAAGGGGAGGGAGGGAA
>NW_026403644.1:0-1043 GCF_001194135.2 Octopus bimaculoides | reverse complement strand
AGCACCACCATCTCCACTACTACCACAACCACCACCACAGCCTCTATCACCACCGCCACTATCACCACCACAACCTCTATCACCACCACCACCACCACCACCACCACCACCATCACAACCTCTATCATCACCACCACTGCTGCCGCCACCGGTCTGGTCTATATTTAAGAGATGAGGAATTATTTACGTTATTTACATTTGACGGATATTTGTCCTCATCTTGTTGGTTGCTAACACAATGTTTCGGCTGATATACCTTCCAGCCTTCATCAGGTGTCTTGGGGGAAATTTCGAACCTGGGTTCTCATTCCTAATGTATTTTTCAATGTTCAGGTCACTGCCTGGAATTGAACTCGGAATCTTGGGTTTAGTAGCCCGTGCTCTTAACCACTACACCATATGCCAATTATGGGCAATTATGGAATGAATTTTTAGGGCTTATAAATCAAAATGAGGACAAATATCCGTCAAATGTAAATAATATATATCCAGATCTCTTCCAAATTTCAATAATTAAAACTTCCAGATATGAATAAAAGAGCACTTTTATAATCCAGGCAACTTTCAAAGACAAACATGGTGCACTTTTCACTTCGCGAAATCATTGATCAGACCAGAATAATCAAACTGAGAGCTAAGTTCATGTTCAATAGACATCAGAGACAATTCACAAAGTCTGGAACACGTTCGTGGTACAATGTAATATTTTTACAAGAACTTTTGCAGGTACAATGTCTTGCCGTTTTATTTCATGAAATTTTCAGTTAAAAGACAGTTTTATTCTTGTTCAACTAAAGTAAAAATGCTTAATGATATTTCGTCTGTCTTTACGTTCTGAGTTCAAATTCCGCCGAAGTTGACTTTGCCTTTCATCCTTTCCGGGTCGATAAAATATGTACCAGTTGTGTAATGTGGGTGATCTAATCCACTGCCCACCCCCCACTGAAAAATGTTGGGCCTTGTGCCTAGAGGAGAAATAAATAAGATGACTCATCTACGTACTTTGATCTTAATATGGGGCCCATCAACTGCAAAGGCCCCTT
>NW_026403642.1:0-494 GCF_001194135.2 Octopus bimaculoides | reverse complement strand
GTCATGTAATGTTATGGATTGGGTCTGCCCCTCTGGCGAATATCCGACATTTCATGTAATGTTATGGGTTGGGTCTGCTCCTTTGGAGGATATCCGACATGTCATGTAATGTTATGGGTTGGGTCCAGGGCTTGAAACTGGTTTTATAAAACCGGTTAGAACCGGTTTTATATTATGATCAGTAAAACCGAAACGGATTTGCCAAAACCGATTTTAATGCTTGTTTCTATTTTTTTTTCTTCGCAAAACATTTCTTCATTTTTTTACTTTGAAGAAATATCATTGAAACTGAACTAACTGAACTGTGGTCGGTCGCCTTTAGTTGTGAGTGCTGTCTGTTTCATTGAAACATATCGCAACATATCAATTCTAACCTTCTCTCCCCTTGAACCATAGATCAGGACCTTGTCATTTCCTTCGCTAACCCTTGGCTGCCTCTTTGAATTTGGAGGTAACCGAGTTTATTCATAGCAAGTCAAGGGGATGCTGTTAGT
>NW_026403641.1:0-660 GCF_001194135.2 Octopus bimaculoides | reverse complement strand
TTCATATCCACTGCAAATTGGGCGCATTGGAGGAAACCTTTCGAACTTTTGTGTATTTTAGGGAGACCATAAAATACAGGTGTTCTTTTTTTTCTGACCTTAAAATCTTAGATTCAGCCTTATAAACGAAATTGTTTTCCTCCATTTCCAGAATTATTTTGTCAAGTTCCTCTCTGTAATTGGGGTTTGGATCGACAGGTAATTCTTCATATGAAGTTTTGTCATTTAAAACTTCTTCACAAGCCGAAATATACTCACTTTTGTCCATAATTACGATAGCGCCTCCCTTATCTGCCATCCTAATAACAACAGAATCGTTATTGGCTAGACGTCGGAGTGCGTAACGCTGGGAATTTGTGAGGACTTCTTTCCACTTGTTTTAAGGTATTCCCTAATGCCTGCCTGACAAGATTCAAGAAATTCCAGTAGTGCTTGTGAACATCCATCCCGAACATTATCTGGATACCAATTGAGATTCTTTTCAATCCAATTATGCCAGATTCGATCATCATCATTTTGATTTTTTAGTAAACATAGGGTTTTCTGACTCCTCGTTACCAGTTTCAGTTTGCTTCACTTTCACTTCTCAGAATGTATGAGGAGAAATATGTATTATTATTATTATTCAGGTCACTGCCTGGAATTGAACTCGGAATCTTG
>NW_026403640.1:0-424 GCF_001194135.2 Octopus bimaculoides | reverse complement strand
GCTAGCATGGAAAGCGGACGTTAAACGATGATGATGATGATGATGAGATACACATACACATATGAATACAGAGAGAGAGTGAGAATGGATGTCTATAAAATCTTGGCAATCCTTTTTGTTCGTTTGTAACATAAATATACATGAAGTCATGTGAGAGTATGACTTGTCCAAACTCCCATTATACACACAAGCTGAATATATATATATATATGTGTGTGTGTGTGTGGGTTCATACACGCATCCACCAATTATATATAGAAGCTGTGTGTGAGTGCGTCCGTATATAAATACATAGACATACATTGTTCGTAACTGTGTATATATATATGTCTATATGTTAGTACTTATACCTATAAAAATGCATATGCATCGCAATGTATGTGTATGAATATATATATATATATATATATATATATATATATAT
>NW_026403639.1:0-628 GCF_001194135.2 Octopus bimaculoides | reverse complement strand
CACCTGCTACACCCCTGTGTTGCTGGGCTGTGTGCAGCACTGTGTGTTCTCTTTTTATTGCTGGGCTGTGTGCAAACTCTCCCAATATTGTATTGCGTCATTACTTTTTTTTTATGAGGTCTTTTTTTGTATTAGTGATTGTATTGTGTGTTGTGTGTGTAATGCGTTAGGTATCTAGCCTGCTGCTGGTAATTTATTTCATTGGGTATTTGCTGTATAGAGTGTGTCTTGTGTTTGTGGATTGTTTTGTTTAAGTTGTTATTATTATTATTATTATTATTATTATTATTATCATTATTATTATTATTATTTCATTTTATCACAGGTTTTGTTGTAACTCCTAGAGTCTTGTATGTGTAGTGGGCTTGCTGCCTGCAGCCTATAGTACCATGTTATCTGTTCTTTTCAACTATCTAATACTTTCCTTATTATTATTATTCAGTAGTTTTATTTTTATAACGTACTTTCACTTCACTACCGAGCACAGCTCTGTGTGCCTTGGGTATGTGCTGTGGTTTGCTGTGGTGCTCTTATGGTTACTGTATTGAAAGTATTTTGCATAGGATGTGTGTAGTGCTCAGTAGTGCAATTTCTGTATGTTATATATATTTGTAAGTCCTGGTGTTTT
>NW_026403638.1:0-468 GCF_001194135.2 Octopus bimaculoides | reverse complement strand
TGTGGGTTGATGCTTCATTGTGCGTAATTCTACGTGCCTACCCCTTATGAGCCGTGCAGAGACAGTATTTTAGCGGTTACGTGTTTTATCTTAAGTGTAAGTAGACTGTGGATGTAGGAGGGATAAACGCATAGATAATCCTGCTTCCTGGATGATTCCTTTGACGGTGTTTGTGCAGTGCAAACACTCACGGCTGCACACACGCACGCGCGCACGCGCGCACGCATGTACATGCACATCAATTAAATCAGTTAAAGAGAATTTCTCAGTAAGTACAAATTATATGGCTCGTTTCTCTTTCATGCTTACCTACCTACCTACCTACCTACCTACTTACCTACCCACCTACCTACCTACCTACTTACTTACTTACCTACCTACCTACCTACCTACCTACATACATACATACACACACACACCTACACACATACATACATACATGCATACATATATGCGTACATGCATATA
>NW_026403637.1:1565-2165 GCF_001194135.2 Octopus bimaculoides | reverse complement strand
TTCGATTAATAATCAAATCGATCTACAATTAAATGTATTCAAAAATATAGACACTCGTCAGGTCTAAAATAAAATATAAATAATAATGATAATAATTAAAAATCAATGTGCGCATTATAACTCATAATAAATATCAAATAAATATATAAAACGCTTGTTTTAACCATAAATAAATAAATAATCGAAGACCATTTAACAATATTTCTTAAAATAAAATCATAACTTATCTTGTTGAAGAATTGCTTTTAAACTAAAATTTCAAACGTAATACGTAGAACTTAGCGTTTATAAGAAATATATCACGTGAAAATACAGCGTAAACAAGACAAATAGGAATAATGAGCTAGAAGTATGTTTCTAAACCGTTAAGATGACATAATGTATTTTAACTGTGAGAATAAGAAAAAAATTAACTGTAGTATATCATTTACTTGAACATTCTAAAATCTAAATAACTTAAATCTAAAATACGTAAAATACATTATATTCAATATGCAAAAATGAAGCTAAATTATAATAATTTAATCTATTTTCATTAATTCATTTATTTATTTATTTATGTATTGCATAAATATCTTAGTTTAGTCTTATTCTAAATAT
>NW_026403637.1:0-1330 GCF_001194135.2 Octopus bimaculoides | reverse complement strand
TTTAAACTAAAATTTCAAACGTAATACGTAGAACTTAGCGTTTATAAGAAATATATCACGTGAAAATACAGCGTAAACAAGACAAATAGGAATAATGAGCTAGAAGTATGTTTCTAAACCGTTAAGATGACATAATGTATTTTAACTGTGAGAATAAGAAAAAAATTAACTGTAGTATATCATTTACTTGAACATTCTAAAATCTAAATAACTTAAATCTAAAATACGTAAAATACATTATATTCAATATGCAAAAATGAAGCTAAATTATAATAATTTAATCTATTTTCATTAATTCATTTATTTATTTATTTATGTATTGCATAAATATCTTAGTTTAGTCTTATTCTAAATATGCAATATATCCTTTTTAATCTCGTGCTAATTTATTCACATTCTACTACTTCAAATCATAACTACCAGAATTAGTAACATAAAATGGGGTTTATATAAATACATAAATTAGCTAAACTTATATAAGTAAATTAATTCTTCGTTCATCTAGGGAATTAAGCAATTTTTTTTTATCAGGTAATAATATCTTCTTAAATTCATTAGTACATAATAAACACAAAACACTACCCATTCGATAAGATTTAGCCTTACAAACTATCTCACAATTTAAATTGTTTTAGATCTTAGTTCCCATATATATTTACTAAGACCAGTAGAATTAATTAAATTTGTATTCGCAAAAGAATTCATATGTTGAACCACTCGTAATTTAACTTTGGTAAACGTCAACGCTATGTAAATAATATTTAAATTATAACCATTCATATTATTATCATCAAGCAAAGTCACTACACTTTTATATACTACATCCTCCAAATCACAGTTATTATTAAATTTACATTTATTTTGACCGCTACATGTACAACCAATTATCTTCTGGTCTGTATTAATTATTATTGGAATAATTAGTTGACTTGCTTTCGTAAAAATTATTCAGCTTAAATTTATTAAAAGAAGAAATAATATTACCAACATTATTTGTAGCAGAGTAACCGACTCCAAAATTATCAAAAAAAAAAAATGTTACTATATGTTTTTATTATCTCTAATGAATATCTCAACTATATTTAAAATTTCTTTAATAATGTTTCTTTTAACTTCAACTCCATAAGGGAGAATGAAACAAATTTTGTTCTTATAATTTATATTATTACATTTATTTTTCATTTTATAAAATTTATTATTATCAATAAAAGAATTAAATTTAAACTTAGTTTTTAGTCTACTATTATTATATTTATGTATTGTATTAGATGTTTGTACAATAAATAAATAAATAAATTAATTAATGAAAATAGATTAAATTATTGTAATT
>NW_026403636.1:0-509 GCF_001194135.2 Octopus bimaculoides | reverse complement strand
ATATATATGTATATGTATGTGTCTATGTTTGTGTGTCTGTGTTTGTCCCCTCAACATTGCTGGTGTATTTGCGTCCCTGTAACTTAGTGGTTCAGCAAAAGAGACCAATAGAATAAGTAATAGGCTTACAAAGAATAAGTCCTGGGGTCGATTTGCTCAACTAAAGGCAGTGCTCCAGCATGGCTGCATTCAAATGACCAAAACAAGTAAAAGAGTAAAAGAGTATTATTAACATCATTATCATCATTATTATTATTGAGGTGGTGAGCTGGGAGAATCCTTTGGGAGAAATGCTTAGTAGTATTTCGTTTATTGCTACATTCTGAGTAACAATTCTGCAAAGGTTCACTTGGCCTTTCATCCTTCTGGGGTCAATGAAACAAGTATCAATCAAGGGCTGGGGTTGATGCGATCGACTAGCCCCCTCCTCCAAATTTCAGGCCCTATGCCTATAGAAAGGATCATTAGTATTATCATCATCATCTTTATTATTATTATTATTATTATTA
>NW_026403635.1:0-383 GCF_001194135.2 Octopus bimaculoides | reverse complement strand
GTGTGTGTGCGTGTGTGTGAATGTATACGTGTTTGCTTGAACGCAGATATACACATACATGCACACACACACAGATGTATGCATATGGATATTGACACAGGTGTATATATATGCGTATACGTATGAATATACATATATATATATATATGTGTGTGTTTATATATATATGCATGTATATATATATATATATATATATATATATATATATATATATATATATATATGTATGTATGAATAGGTGATGTGTGCATATGTATAGAAGTATATATATACACACACATATACGAATATATATACATTATGTATGCACGTGTGTGTATACATACCTGTACATATGTATATGTATGTGCATGCATACATACGTTTGCATGTATGTATATATG
>NW_026403634.1:0-280 GCF_001194135.2 Octopus bimaculoides | reverse complement strand
AATAATAATAATAATAATAATAATAATAATAATAATAATCCTTTCTAGTTTATGTACAAAGCCTGAAATTGGGGGAGGAGGTCAATTACATTGATCCCAGTACTTGACTGGTACTTTTTCTATTGACCCCGAAAGGATAAAAGGCACAGTTGACCACAGCAGAATTTGAACTCAGAACATAGTGACAAATGACATGCTGCTAAGCATTTCACCTGGTGTGCTAAATGTTCTGCCAGTTTGCTGCCTTAATATTAATAAAAATAGTAGTAGTAGTAGTAGT
>NW_026403633.1:0-323 GCF_001194135.2 Octopus bimaculoides | reverse complement strand
TATATATATATATATATATCATATATGTGATATATATATATATCATATATGTGTATGTATCAGTGTGTCTAGAGAAAGGTGAGACAATTAGGTAGATTGATCGAAGATAGATAGATAGATAGATAGATAGATAGATATGCACGGGTATTTGGATTCCTTCATGGCTGGCTGGCTGGCTGGCTGGATGGATGGATGCATGCATGCATGCATGCATGTGTGATGGCTTGCTGGGTGGAAGAATAAAGAGAATAAAGAGATAGCTTCACACCCACCCACAGACACACACACGCACACACACACACACACACACACACACACACACA
>NW_026403632.1:0-306 GCF_001194135.2 Octopus bimaculoides | reverse complement strand
ATTTATTTATTTATGGGTTTCAGCCAAGTAGCTGTGGTCATGCTGGAGCATCACCGTGATTTTCCGTCTTTATGCTTTGCTCTCTTGACGTTCCTTGCATGGCTCTTCTCCTCCATCTGATATAGTCCAATCAAGAGTTCTGATGGCACATCTGGTGTATAAGAGAATTTGACATCGCTGCCGTAAACTGTGTCTCATTTCGAGCCATTGGTTCGTCTGGTAAATAAATATATATATATATATATAATTATATGTATATATATATATATGTATAGATATCTATATATGTATAGAAGTTCATGTAGG
>NW_026403631.1:0-328 GCF_001194135.2 Octopus bimaculoides | reverse complement strand
GTATTATGTTTATCCTCGAATCGAATTCATCTTTTGGTTTGAGTTCTACGGAGCAAGTCATAGTATTTTGCATCTATTATATTCGTTTCTTTTAAGACAGTATACAGCACTGCTTCTCATACAAAGGTGAAAACTGAAGCCCCCTTTTCGGCTTCGATTCTTGGTTGAAATCGTTTCACTTTATATGCACCATTATTGTCCTTCGAAAAGATATAGCCATTCTGGCTCAGGTGTAAAGAACTGAATTAATTTTTGGTGGTTGCACGAGAGAATTAATGCTGAACCCTCAGAGCTACCGAACATAACAGCAATATGTATAACATACAGG
>NW_026403630.1:0-235 GCF_001194135.2 Octopus bimaculoides | reverse complement strand
GTTTGTCCCACCACCATCACTTGACAACCGATGTTGGTGTGTTTACGTCCTCGTAACCAGCGGTTCGGCAAGAGAGACCGATAGAATCAGTACTAGGCTTACAAAGAATAATTATTTACATTATTTACATTTGACGGTTATTTGTTCTCATGTTGTTTTTTGTTAACTCAACGTTTTGGCTGACTTACCCTCCAGCCTTCATCAGGTGTCTTGGGGGAAGTTTCGAACCTGGGTT
>NW_026403629.1:0-344 GCF_001194135.2 Octopus bimaculoides | reverse complement strand
TACTCCTCTCCGAGCAAGTTGGCTTGCTGAGCTCATCTACGCGATCTTCTGAGCTGTCTTTTGGACTTACCACTGTTTGCGATGGAAAGCATCTGCTCGAAATTTTAAACTATTTTTCTTTCCTTTCCTGAACGTCTGCTAATACATTACATGTATCACGCCCTCGCGTTGTTGTATTTTGTGTTTGTTTCTTTTGGGATTTACTATATACATACATATACACACATATATATATGAAGACATACATACAAAGCTATATGTATATGTAATATATAAGTATATATTTCGTACACACACAAAAATTACACAAAATCATATATACAATTTGAGTAATGGGGGAGAGA
>NW_026403628.1:138-256 GCF_001194135.2 Octopus bimaculoides | reverse complement strand
TAACTATTTATATTATATAACTATTTATATTATATAACTATTTATATTATGTAACTATTTATATTATGTAACTATTTATATTATATAACTATTTATATTATATAACTATTTATATTAT
>NW_026403628.1:0-128 GCF_001194135.2 Octopus bimaculoides | reverse complement strand
CTATTTATATTATATAACTATTTATATTATATAACTATTTATATTATATAGCTATTTATATTATATAACTATTTATATTATTTATATTATATAACTATTTATATTATATAACTATTTATATTATATAA
>NW_026403627.1:0-1618 GCF_001194135.2 Octopus bimaculoides | reverse complement strand
TTTTTTTTTTTTTTTTAAACATTTAATTTAAGTTTAGATATTAAACTAAATAAACACATGAATATAACTAAAAGCCACGCGATGAAATAAAAGCTAAATTTTCAAACAATTTTAGGAAAACTAACAGGAAAAAATAATTTTTTTTTTTCGTTTTTTTTTCCCCGAATGATAAACTGAATTATCAATACTACATTATATTTTGGAAGAGGACATAAATTTACGAGCAACATGGCGTAATCCATTTTGACAACATTCAATTTTGCAAATTTTAAAGTATTTTAACCAATAAACGTTTCTTGTCTGCAATGTCACACAATAATAATATGGTAAGGGTTTTGTTTTTAGCTGCATATGTGATCTTTATTTTTAGTATTCAGTAAATTTAATTTGAGAAAAAAAGCTGCATATGCCGGGAATAGTATGGCGTGTTTGATAAATGAATGTAATTCAAGATTACACAATGCAAAATTTCTCTTTTGAGATGTTCTGCGACTTCATTCTAAGGATAAACTACTTAACATAATAAATAACTAGCTGTCTTAGAGCTAGATGACGTTTTTACGTAATCGCTCGACCACGTAGTTAAATCTTTCTAAAATCACAGCTTACAGTCTGCAAAACTGAAGGCATACATTGGCGAGTTGGCAGAATCGTTAGCATACCGGGCAAAGTCCATAACGGCATTTCGTCTGTCTTTACGTTCTGAGTTCAAATTCCGCTCCGATGTCTACTTTGCCTTTCATTCTTTAGGGGTTGATGAATTAAGTACCAGTGTTTTACTGGAGTCGGTGTAATCGACTAGTCCAGGGGTTTTCAAACTTTTTGACTCACGGACCCCTTTATATTTCAGGCTTTACCTTAGGGATCCCCCTTATAAACGCTTATGAAATTTATACATAAATATTTGCTTAAAATAACATATTTTTACATTTATTTATTTAACAGTATTTAACAAATAGGTTTATTGTCAATTAAAAAATTTCGATTAAAAATCATATATAAAATCAAATTGCCCATAAAAAGTATTTCCTGTCCACGGACCCCCTGTGGTCCGCGGACCACAGTTTGAAAACCCCTGGACTAGTCCCCTTCCACCCCACCCACCCAATTTCAGGCCTTGTGCCTTTAGTAGAAACGCTTTGAAACGAAAAGTGAACGCTGAATTAAGTGTATTAAAAGTTTGCTTCACGATTGTGAGGTCCCAAGCTTGATCTTCCATCGGGGTAAAGTACCTCCTACTAAACCTTGTAAGTGAAATTGAGCGCCATATCGGGTTAAAATGTCTTCTACTGTATACTCGGGTCAGCATGAGCCTTTTAAATGAAACTGAGCAAGCGGAAATTCTATGGAAGCCTATCGTAAGGACAGTATCTATAATTCTAAGGGCCAACCTAGCCACACATTATCAGACTGGTTCTGCATGGGAGTTTATATTGCCTATGCATATATATATGCGAAAACAGTGAAGGATAAACGTCTGGAATTTTTTACAAATATATACACTCCCGTTAATTACTTGTAATTATATTTTCGTGCTGAGACAATTAGTTACGTATCCAAGTATCCTAATAATGTTTTTCTCCTTGTCTCCGTATTCTTTCTGTTGAAGAGCGTAGCT
>NW_026403626.1:0-1676 GCF_001194135.2 Octopus bimaculoides | reverse complement strand
ACAACAAATCAAACGGAACCCTTTACCAGAGACCCCAGTAAAATCCTTCCTCTATTGAGGCCTTGGTGAGACAAATTGCAACCCCAAACGCAGCGAACGTGGCCCGTTTTTACACGCAACAAATTAAACGGAACCCTTTACCAGAGACCCCTGTAAAATCCTTCCTCTATCGAGGACTTGGTGAGACAAATAGCGACCCCTAACACAGCGAACGTGGCCGGGTTTTACAGACAACAAATCAAACGGAACCCTTTACCAGAGACCCCAGTAAAATCCTTCCAATATTGGAGGCCCTGGTAAAGCATATATATCCCTGGATAATTTGTTAAAAAGGGCGTAGATGATGCAAGTATGAAAAATAAGGGTCTTTGTTCTCAGAACTTTGGGGGGTTTTTGCTATGATATACAATCTCTGGTAACTTACATACAACGAAATAGACCGATGTAGGCATCACGCTTAACAAAAAACCCCTTCATATGTAAAGAAAATGACTAATTTCCCATCACCAATTCACCCGAAAACTATAAACTTTATCATCTGGCTGTGATATAACGGTTTTTTTTTAATTAAATAATAAAAAAAATATACATTTTCAAATATTGTGTTTGTAGTTCTTCTATCAATTTCCACGATTTGAAATAGTTGTTAACGTCCGCTTTCCATGCTAGCATGGGTTGGAGACGATTTGACTGAGGACTGGTGAAACCAGATGGCTACACCAGGCTCCAATCTGATTTGGCAGAGTTTCTACAGCTGGATGCCCTTCCTAACGCCAACCACTCAGAGAGTGTAGAAGGTGCTTTGTTGGACGATTTGACTGAGGACTGGTGAAACCAGATGGCTACACCAGGCTTCAATCAGATCTGGCAGGGTTTCTACAGCTGGATGCCCTTCCTAACGCTCGGAGAGTGTAGTGGGTGCTTTGTTGGACGATTTGACTGAGGACTGGTGAAACCAGATGCCTACACCAGGCTCCAATCTGATCTAGCAGGGTTTCTACAGCTGGATGCCCTTCCTAACGCCAACCACAGCTGTAGACGGTTTTAGGGCAATATGAAAGTGAACCCTACCGGATAAATTGAAGAGACAGTTCTTCAGAGCAGTTGTTAAGTCTGTACTTGTATGTGGGTCTCCGGTTTGGGCCCACACCAAGAAACTCAGCCTGTAATAGGTGGGTAACTAAGAATCCTTGAAATGAAACGATGCATTGGTTGGTTAACAAGGGCATCTTTAAACTCTGAAGGGAACATCCCCTTTCAAGTACAGACTGTCTTCATTTAACGAGCTGGGGCCATGGTGATGCACTGCCATTTTGCTACACTGTTATTACTGAGAGCCTCCTCCAATATGTGGCCCGTGGTGAAGAATGGAGTTTGATGTAGCTACCCTCATTTGCCCCTCTTGCCGTGAGGTAGGTTCATCCGGGACTCTCGACAAGAAAAGGCCCAGTGGACTGGAGCAACGTGAAATGAAGTGTCTTGTTCAAGAATACAACTGCGTCGCCCGGTCCAGGAATCGAAACCATGACCTTACGATCATGGTGCTAGCACACTAAGCCACACGCCTCGCTAACCAAGTAACAATACACAATTACAACGTTTTGAAAACCACAAAAAGAAATTTATCAGTAGTGACTGTGTGGTAAGTAGCTTGCTTACCAACCACATGGTTCCGG
>NW_026403625.1:0-302 GCF_001194135.2 Octopus bimaculoides | reverse complement strand
TAAGTACCGCATTTAATCTTTTGATTAAATCTATATTATATATATATATACTTTTATATACTTATATTTTCATAATGGTTGAAAGCGAGTTTTGCTTAAAATAGACATGACTCCAAGAACAAAATTAACACCAAACCTATGTACTTCTAACGTCTTTAGTTTTTATGTTAGCTACTGACAATTTTCTACTATGAATACCTCTGTCTTTCTGGACGAAATAATTTGTACAGCAACATGTGTAATAAAAACTTTATTCCATTTTAACATCTAATCTCCTCCATTTACATAAATATGAATCAATT
>NW_026403624.1:0-365 GCF_001194135.2 Octopus bimaculoides | reverse complement strand
ATGTATGTATGTATCTATGTATATATGCATGCACGCATACACGTATGTATTAGCAAAAGCAAGCAATAAATCCATGCACTCGTCTTCTATATTGAGTACTTCTTGCCTGTATAGTAAATCAAGATTACACATATGCAGACATACTCACACACACATACACACACATACCCACACTCATACACATACACACACCTATACATAGATCAAATTATTTACTTTCATACATATATACTTATATTTCTTGGTACGGCTTACTACACATTTATGTACCCAAGTATATTTAACACATGCGTAGGTGTCCTATGCAGATATAAGTGTATACTCGTATGTGTATCCGTGTGTATATATATATGTATATATATATA
>NW_026403623.1:0-334 GCF_001194135.2 Octopus bimaculoides | reverse complement strand
GCAGAGGTAGAAATACGAGCCGCAGCAGCTGTAGCAGCAATTGCAGCCGTTGAAACAGCATCAGCAGTAGCAGCAGCAGTTTTAGCTGTAACAGCAACAGCAGCATTCACAACAGCATTAGATGCAGCAATAACAGAAATAGCTGCAATAGCAAGTGTGGCATTATCAGCAACAGCAGCAATACATACATGCATACATACACGCATGCATGCATACATGCGTACATACGTACGTACATACATATATGCATGCATACATGCATACATGGATGCATACATAATACGTACATACATGCATACATACATGCATACACCACACACACAGACACACATAC
>NW_026403622.1:3832-4046 GCF_001194135.2 Octopus bimaculoides | reverse complement strand
GAGGTTTCCGTTTCAATGGGAGAACATGCGTTGGTAAGTAAAGCACAACAACAACAACAGCACTCGTTTATGTATGAGTAATAATCTTTTCTACTCTAGGCAAAAGGCCTGGAATTTCGGGGAGAAGTAAATAGATTCCATCGGCCCCAGTACTTAACTGGTATTTAATTTATCGGCCCCAAAATGATGATAGGCAAAGTCGACCTCGGTGAAA
>NW_026403622.1:2554-2661 GCF_001194135.2 Octopus bimaculoides | reverse complement strand
AGGGTTATTGGTATTTAAGGCTGCTTGTAGGCCCCTGTTAGGGTCTTTTCGTTCCCAACAGTCTGGTCTGTTTTATGTATATGAGTAATAATAATAATAATAATAAT
>NW_026403622.1:2347-2544 GCF_001194135.2 Octopus bimaculoides | reverse complement strand
AATAATAATAATAATAATAATAGTAATAATTTCCAATTTTGCTTCCGGGGTAGTAATTTTGGGGGCGGGGATAAGTAGATCACATCGACCCCAGTGTTCATCTGGTACTTATTAAATCGACCCCAAAATGATGAAAGGCAAAGTCGACGTCTGTTGTGTTTGAACTTAGAACGTAAAGATGCGGTTGAAATGCCGCC
>NW_026403622.1:2209-2337 GCF_001194135.2 Octopus bimaculoides | reverse complement strand
GTGGTAACTATTCTGCCATTATGATGATGCTGATGATGATGGAATTCTGATTGTTTCTTGTAATATTTTTTCTTCTATTTTCCAGCCGTCGGATCATGCAGATGGAATCGGTGCGGGAGAAATGGTAG
>NW_026403622.1:2063-2199 GCF_001194135.2 Octopus bimaculoides | reverse complement strand
GGTGCGGGAGAAATGGTAGATGCGTCAGGAGAGGAACATCTTTCACTTGTTACTGCAGACGAGGCTATTATTTCAATAGAAGAACATGTGTTGGTAAGTAAAAGACAAACAACAGCGACAACAACAATATACACAC
>NW_026403622.1:1735-1855 GCF_001194135.2 Octopus bimaculoides | reverse complement strand
GTGAGTTCCAAATACAACAAATTCTAAAATTAGACGAACTAGAAACAAGCTCAGAAAAAGTTAGGCGTATGAAAACCCGTGAGAAAACTGCTGCCTTAGATATTCTTATTGATAAATGGC
>NW_026403622.1:0-263 GCF_001194135.2 Octopus bimaculoides | reverse complement strand
ATAATAATAATAATAATCTTTGCTGTAGGCTAATGTCACGAACTTTGGGGAATGGGACTTGTCGATTACATCAACCCCAGTGTATAACTGGTGCTTATTTCTTCGACCCACCCCCATAATAATGCATCTGGTTTATATACATGTAATTACGTGCAATAAACCTGTTCTCATTTGCAGATATTAACGAGTGCAGAAGGAAGTATCGATGCGGTAGATATGGGAAATGCGTCAACAAAATAGGGTCCTACAAATGTTACTGTAAA
>NW_026403621.1:0-222 GCF_001194135.2 Octopus bimaculoides | reverse complement strand
ATATATATATATATATATATATATATATACTCACATATATATATATATATGTATCTATACATATATAAAAGTATGTCTATGTATATATGTGTGTGCATATGGTTATATATACATTGGATATTTACATACATATACATTTGCTCATATATGTATACCAGTATTTGTATATGAATATATATCAATATCTTCATCTATCTATCTATCTATCTATCTATCTATCTA
>NW_026403620.1:0-265 GCF_001194135.2 Octopus bimaculoides | reverse complement strand
GATAGATAGATAGATAGATAGATAGATAGATGTACACACACATATATATATATACAAATACGCATTTACCATATATACCTTCGAATGTTTCCTATTGTCTCCTGGCATCCTCAGCGGGAAAAGGTCACGTCATATAAACGAGAAACTGTCTAGAATTTCATGTAACAATTTCGTGTTTGCGTAACATTTTTATTCATCACAACAAATATATATGCCCATGATAATAATATATTGAATAACTACTGACTTCATGAGGAATATAGTC
>NW_026403619.1:0-464 GCF_001194135.2 Octopus bimaculoides | reverse complement strand
GTTGGAATTATGGTTGGTAGGACTAAGCATATTGTTATTATCTTTATAATTTCTTTTGCCATTGTTATTTTTACTTCTATTTGTATAATTATTAGTAGCATCATTATTGGTATTTGCTAGATTATTATGTGTATTCATATGACCACTATTTATAACTTCATTTATTCTAGCTGACTTGATGTTTTTTTTGTTTAACCTAGCTATGATTGTACCTACATTAGGAAGGGTAGAGTAAGAAATTCTGACTGTATGACAAGAGAAGATTCTACTATATCTGTGGGAAGAAGGGAAATTGTTTTGTAAAATATTCATAATTTTTTTGTAAATATTTGTGGATATTGCACAGTTGAAGGGTGTATTTAACCAAATAGAGTTTTTATTTTTTCTCTTAAATTTATTGCGTGGGTGAGTATCGGGTGTACTTTGATTACTATTACTTCCCAGAACAATATTATTATTATGAT
>NW_026403618.1:0-373 GCF_001194135.2 Octopus bimaculoides | reverse complement strand
ATATATGTATATATACCTACATGTATTGCACATACACACAAATGCAAACATATACATACGTATACATCTCAAATCACATATCGAAACAATTTTTGGGTGTTATTTATTCATCATTATACATGTTTCATTTGCTAATACGAGTTACAAAATTGTTCATGCAGGAGAAACATATAAAATATCTATTGGAGATACTCCAGACAAAGGTTCAGATTATTTGATTTGTAATTACTCTGCAAAAACTAGCATTCAACGCTTATGCACATCTCACACAATTACATACCATTTTGGCGTACTGGAATATGCAGGTGTGTTTCATGAGAAAACATCTTGGATTATAACTATCTACATACCACACACACACACACACACACAC
>NW_026403617.1:0-219 GCF_001194135.2 Octopus bimaculoides | reverse complement strand
TCTTCCGACATACCTTCCCTTGGTGGATTCAGATCCAGTTAGCTGAAGACGTCATCAAGAGGAACCACGTCCGGTTTCGGCCCCTACTCCTCTACCGTTGTGCTAACTAGGAAGCCTCAGCTGTGAAGTTGGAACCAAACGGATAACTATTAATAGCACTTACGCAACGTACCTAATCGTTTATATCATCATATTCTGTACATGTATATGTATATATAT
>NW_026403616.1:0-355 GCF_001194135.2 Octopus bimaculoides | reverse complement strand
CTCTTTGGCTGTGCCTGGGTGGTACTTACCACTATTAGGGAATTTTGCCTTTGTCAATTTTCTTGTTGTTATTGTTGTATTTTTTACATGTATTTGTGTAAATCCTCCCCGCCTTTTGTTTTTGCCTTGCCCTAAATGTTGTTCTGCTTTTTTCTTTTGCTTGTACGGACAATAAAGAAATTATCACTACTATTATTAAAATCGTTATTATTTTTTGTTTTATCTATTAATTATTCAAGTTTGATTTACTAAGTCGATAAGAATAAAACTGGGATAATAGTTGTAGTCCTGCCAGACTCTACCAGTTCTTTTTTTCTTTTCTTTTCTTTTAGCTCTTCTTTTTACCTTTTTGTTC
>NW_026403615.1:0-858 GCF_001194135.2 Octopus bimaculoides | reverse complement strand
TCCCTTATTGGGATTGTCACATTAAGTTGACAATATACTACAACTTCATATATATATATACTTTCAGTTTCCGTCTACCAAGTCCACTCACAAGGCTTTGCTCGGCCCGAGGCTATAGTAGAAGTCACTTGCCCAAGGTGCCACGCAGTGGGACTGAATCCGGAACCGTGTGGTTCGTAAGCAAGCTACTTAACACACAGCCACTCCTGCGCCTATTACTTACCTATATTACTTATACAATATAAATAAAAATGAAGAACAATAATGTACCCAGTAAAAAATATTATAATCTTACTGCTCAAAATATCGTGTGAAACAGTAAGAATTTTGAAAATATATAAATAACTGAGAATTATCGTACTTACTAGAAGTAGCAATATTTTGAAACCAAAATGTCATTACAAAGACACGTCATGTACAAAACAAAAATTATAATAAATGAAGTTAAGTCGGCGTGTATTGTCACGAATTTTTTTTTAAATATATTTACTGCATAATGATGAACAAAATTATCAAAAATAAATTGTACTGAACACTTTCTAATCGAAAATAATTGAAAACAAATTGCACAAAATCGTTATTCAAATCATTGCTTGGGTCAGTTTTGTAAATTTTAAACATTGTTTCAGAAGAAATGAATTGTTGGTACTTCATATTAATCCATTTTGTTTGTTAGATACTATTTTCAGATAACAATCCAAAAATCCAGCAGGCAATTTGGCTTACTTTGTGTATCTTACTGTTTAAAATGTTTAAACACTTCTACACACATACACCACACACAATGCAACATTATCCGGGATACAGTGTCATAAATCAATGTGTTGAATTATATATCTGTTATGTTTATTTATTAGA
>NW_026403614.1:0-216 GCF_001194135.2 Octopus bimaculoides | reverse complement strand
TGTGTAATTGTGTATATGTATGTATGTGCGTTGGTGGGTATGGATGGGTGGGTGCTGACGCGTTCTTTTGTAGCTGTATGTGTTGCTCCGGTACACAAGCATAAATGTATGGAAGAACAAATGTGCATCGATACACACACATGTAGCCCCTTGTGGGTAGTAAAGAAATAACACACGCGCACACACACGCACACTCATTTACATACATATACATAT
>NW_026403613.1:0-431 GCF_001194135.2 Octopus bimaculoides | reverse complement strand
TGTGCGTATGTGTGCGCGTGTGTGTATATTTTTTGTGCGTGTGTGTCTGTATATTGTGTATGTGAGAGGTGCGTGTGCGTGTGTGTATGTGTATGTGTGTACGTGTATGTGTGTGTTTGTGTATGTGACAGGTGTGTATGTGCGTGTATGTATGTGTGTGTTTATGTGTGTGTGCGTGCGTATGTGTGTGAGAGCGTAAGGATGTGTGCCAGGTATGTGTGTTATTTTGTGTGTGCACTCCAGTGTGTGTGTGCATGTGTATGCGGCTGTGTATGTACGTGTATGTAGGCGTGCGCGTATATATGGATGTGTGTGTGTGTCTGTGTGTGTATAGGGCTGTGTAAGGTGTGTGTCTCTACCACTGTGTGTGTCTCTACCACTGTGTGTGTCTCTACCACTGTGCGTGTGTGTGTGTGTATATATGTGCGTTC
>NW_026403612.1:538-804 GCF_001194135.2 Octopus bimaculoides | reverse complement strand
CGTTGTGCTCAATTAACCTTATTCATTTGATTTCATAGTTCTTTCGTACATCCATATCATTCGTTTACTGCTTTCACTTTATTCAGCAAAGATAGGAGTTATTTATCCTGTTCCAAGTTATATTAGTGGCATTATTCTACGAATTTCATTTGTCCTCTTAAACTTTCTTAGACACATCTAATATTCTGAAAACAATCCTAGTTCACTTGTTTACGTTCATCATAAGATGAATCCAAAACATAAATATTCTCTTCTCTCTGCTCTAT
>NW_026403612.1:329-487 GCF_001194135.2 Octopus bimaculoides | reverse complement strand
CTTGCACCAACAGATATAGAACGTGATTATCGAAGTAAACTTTGGTAATATTAACTTAGTCTTTACAAGTAACTTTTACTCCTTTAACCCCTTCTTCTTGCCCCTCTTATTTCCATCTAACTTAACAACATAATCTATCTCTGTAGATTAATAGACCA
>NW_026403612.1:0-258 GCF_001194135.2 Octopus bimaculoides | reverse complement strand
CATTTTCCTATACATATAGCACTGCTTTAATATCAATCACCACACGACTACCGTGTGTATATACGTACAAATGTGTATATATATATGTGTGTATGTGGCCATTGTATACATATGTGTGTGTGTGTATATATGTGTGTGCATATTTGTGTATATATGCATATGTGTACACATTTATGTATATGTATGAAATTGTGTATGTGTATATATATTAACCAGCTGGTCGTGCTACTTCAGGCTGATGACGAGCAAAGACTCAGA
>NW_026403611.1:1164-1878 GCF_001194135.2 Octopus bimaculoides | reverse complement strand
TATGCATTTATAGATAGATAAATAAGGAGAAAGAGAGGGAGAAAGAGAGAGAAATTGTGATTGCTAGTTAGTGAGAGAGAGTAATTTACTCTCAAGTGAACGAATATACGAATATCTATCTTTATCCTGCATTCTACCAATATTCTTTGGATCATCATAACGTTGACATTATATGAGACCCTTTATAGGGTTACATGCTTATTAAAATCATATAACCAAGTCAAAGGCTGCATAAAAATAGTGTCAACATTTGCAACACCGCATCGCACCTCCCGTCAAAATATTGAACGTATGGATTCTGAACGTTGAGGTAAATTTACTAAAACGACTAACGCTTAGATTATTATAATTATTGGAATGCTTTATAAGGAATCTACGAGGACTTCAACCCTGAGATTAAGATATTATCTAAGTGTAGAGTTGAATATACTGTATAAAATCATTGAAACTATGGCTCGTGCCAGAAAGATATGGTGAAAAGACCTCTAGTAAATGACAAAGGATTTTGAAGCAAACAGTCGTAATTATGCAAAATCGAAATGTAACGTACGGAAAAATAACATGATGCTAATCACAGAAACAAAATCATTTTTCAGTTGCTCGACTAGTATTTCTAAAGCTGGCTAAATCTCAAAAGCCTTCTTATACTTTCCCTAAATGGCACAAAGTTTATTTCTGCAGATATATTTGTATGAGATATTTGTAGTAAGTCAT
>NW_026403611.1:0-762 GCF_001194135.2 Octopus bimaculoides | reverse complement strand
ATATATATACGTATATACACTTTTATGTATATATAGACACATACAGACGCACATATATGTTCATGCACAATTTTACAAAAGGAACACGACCATTATGCGTAAATTAGGCTGTGTATATTATATTAGAACCTGGAGTATGTTTTGTGCTCGCAATCATTTTCATATTGAAATCCCTGTGGGTGTTATAAAGTTGTTCTGCTATTTTGCCTTCGCTTCTGGCACAATCGTTTGCAAGTATACGTCTACCAATTTGTATGACAAATTTATTAAGTTTGAAACTCTCGTGGTGGTGGTGATGGTGAAGCGGTGAGGGGGCTAACATAATATCATTTTTATATCCTTGAATGAGTTCAGTTGAAAATTATCAATATATTTCGTATTCATGTACACATTCACACGTATGCGCTTGCACACACATATTCACATGCTTTCAAACACATGCACAAACACGCATACACAAACACTCCGGTACGCACATATGCGCTCACATACGTTTTGTGACAGAATTACATAGGAATGGTTATTGTAAATTTAATCTCGCAAAGCTAACAAACTTTTTTAACATTGAGCTTAATTTAGTTAAATCTTATGTAAATACGTAAATAGAAGCGCACGCGATGATGCAAATTAAAATAGGAATCAACCAAAAATATGCGAGCACGCGTCCAATTGAAATGTGTAGGTTCATGCAGACACGTACGCACACACACCTATATATGCATACATACGTATGTGTATATATATATATATATATATATATAT
>NW_026403610.1:0-324 GCF_001194135.2 Octopus bimaculoides | reverse complement strand
TAATAATAATAATAATAATAATAATAATAACAACATTGAGAAATACCTTAAGAATGAGAACCCAAGTTCAAAATTTTCACAAGACACCTGATGAAGGCTGGAGGGTGTATTAGCCGAAACGTTGTGTTAAGAACAAACATGATGAGGACAAATATCCGTCAAATGTAAATAATGAACAAAACTGTTAACCTAATTAAATGTTAAGCTGAAAATATATTTTTTTTAAAATAAATCGTTAGTGACAATATGCAACATTCTTTTCTACTCCAGGCACAAGGATGAAAAGCAAAGTCGACCTCGGCGAAATTTGAACTCAGAACGTAA
>NW_026403609.1:0-352 GCF_001194135.2 Octopus bimaculoides | reverse complement strand
AGTGTGAGAAGGAGAAAGACGGTGTGTAAGAATAAATAAAAGAATAAATTATTTCGTAGACTAAACATTTTTTATATTTAAGCGCAGATTGCTGAAAAGATAGAGACCACACGTGCGCAGTAAAATACATGTATATATTGTACGTCTGTAAAGCGGCCAATTGGCATAGTCGTTCGAGCGTCGAATAAGTTGCTTTGCGGTAATAGTTCCAGCTTTCTGCGTCCTGATTCCTCTCACATATACAAACACAACTTTGTCTTTCAATCTCAGTTCTTCGGAATCGATTCTTCTGTCTTTGACTCTTCCGTTTCGTCTGTCTGACTCTTTCTATTTCTTGTGGAAGAAATCGGTT
>NW_026403608.1:0-273 GCF_001194135.2 Octopus bimaculoides | reverse complement strand
AGATTACCACCGTGACGACAACTACTACTACTACCAACTACAAGCATTCCTCCCGACGTCGCCAAGTTTTAACAGGACATCATTACCACTGTCAACATCATTACCACCACACATACAGAACACAGCTATATTACAGTTCCTGCGTATTAACATTCCAAATTTCCTTGTGTAACTTTTATAGAATATTCCGTACCAGGTAACCGGTCACAACTAGCTTCCGACACTCAACTACAGCTCTGCTCACGGACCACAACTTCCTGCGTATGGACATTC
>NW_026403607.1:0-444 GCF_001194135.2 Octopus bimaculoides | reverse complement strand
TTGGTAAGATTTTATCCTTATAATAGAAGTATATAATTATATATGGCTTAGTGGTTAGGGTATTCTGCTCATCATAGAAGGCCGTGAGTTCGATTCCCGGCGACGCGTTTTGTCCATGATCAATACGCTTTATTTCACGTTGTTCCAGTCCACTCGCCTAGCAAAATGAGTAGTAATTGTATTTGAAAGGGCCAACCTTCTCACACTCTGTGTCACGCTGAATCTCCCTGAGAAATACGTTAAGGGTACACGTGTCTGTGGAGTGCTCAGCCACTTCCAAATTAATTTCACGAGCAAGCTGTTCTGGTCGATCGTATCAGCTGAGACCCTCGTCGTCGTAACTGACGGAGTGCTCCTCATATATACATGTATACACACATACATATATACATACATACACACACACAAACACACACAGACACACACACACACACACACACACAC
>NW_026403606.1:0-290 GCF_001194135.2 Octopus bimaculoides | reverse complement strand
GAAGTATATTATGGGCCGTACATTTAGTACAAAGTGTGTTTCTTGATTAGTCTCAGGGCTATTGATATTCTCAGTTGGGTACAGTTAATCATATACATAACCCGAATATCTTTCTGACTGTATTTTAGTACCCGCATATTTATTCCCCTATTTTTCTTGTGTACAAACTTTTCTTCTTGATCTGACCTAGAGCCTTACCATTTAAGTGCCTGATTTATTTGAATCCTGATCTATCATAGGTATACAGGGTGGCCCAAAAGTTGGTTTACATTTATTCAACTATCTCTTTC
>NW_026403605.1:0-300 GCF_001194135.2 Octopus bimaculoides | reverse complement strand
GAAGGGCATCCAGCTGTAGAAACTCTGCCAAATTAGATTGGAGCCTGATGGTGATGATGATGTATGTAGTGTACCTGAGCACTGTATACAATAAGATCATTATTTTTGTATATATACATATGTGTGTATGTATATATATATATATATGTATTTACATTATTTATAATGGATGGATAGGTGTCCTCATCTTGTTTGTTGTTATCACAACATATCAGCTGATGTACTCTCCAGTTTTCATCAGGTGTTCTGATGGAATTTCAAACCCAACCCTTTATTTGACTAATGGGGTACACTGTTCTC
>NW_026403604.1:0-403 GCF_001194135.2 Octopus bimaculoides | reverse complement strand
ATAACACAGAACATATAATAAATATACCCACTATTCAGGTTCGTGAGTAGAATTATGCGCACGCGCAGTCATGTCACTCATAGCAATGCACGTGTGTGTGTGTTTATGTGTGTGTGCATATATGCACGTTTCTGTCTATCATTTTTTGTGTGTATTTGTGCGTGAGTAAATGAATGTATTCATGTGTGCGCGAGCCAACGTGCGTGGTCGGCATTCGCTGTTTATAATGGCTGCTAATTATCGATGTCTCTATTTATTCGCTTCGTGAAGACTTAACACACCAATCGTTGCTATCTCTTCTGACCAGCAAAATGTCATTATAAATTGTCTTTGTCTTAATCTGTTGCTCCTGCTTCTATAGATAATAGCAATGTTATTTATTGGACCCTATTTAATATATATA
>NW_026403603.1:129-250 GCF_001194135.2 Octopus bimaculoides | reverse complement strand
CCATCTGTCTATGTCTCTGTGTATCTACATCATTCTATCTATCTTTCTATCTATCTTTCTATCGTTCTATCTATCGTCCTATATCTTCATGTGTCTGTCTGTATATCTACATCTGTCTATC
>NW_026403603.1:0-119 GCF_001194135.2 Octopus bimaculoides | reverse complement strand
TATCTTCATGTGTCTGTCTGTATATCTACATCTGTCTATCTACCGTTCTATCTATCTATTTATCTATCGATCGATCGATCGTTCAATCTATCTATCGTTCTCTATCTCCATCTGCCTAT
>NW_026403602.1:0-329 GCF_001194135.2 Octopus bimaculoides | reverse complement strand
AGCACTCACACATATATCCACTTTCCACACATACATCTACAGTGCACATGCATACACACACATATTTTAAACTACTAAGAGGAACTGTTATCTTTCTTCTTTAATATGGAAAGCATTATCAATACCCTTTCACACAACACATTCATATTCACAATTTTTTCAGGCATTCAACAGATTACTATTATTTGCATAATTCCAGTTAAAGGTGTTAGATTATATACAAATATATATAATTTGAAGAAAAGCAACAAAAATTCACTAGGTTGTAGCAGTACGTAGGTTTCGAACAAACTTCATTTATTTATGTAGTGAGAACACCACATAAAATG
>NW_026403601.1:0-580 GCF_001194135.2 Octopus bimaculoides | reverse complement strand
TTCTTTGTGTCAGTTATTTGAATGCGGCCATGCTGGTGCGAACAAATCTACGCCGCCAGGACATATTCTTTGTAAGCCTAGTACTTATTCCATCGGTCTCTTTTGCCGAACTGTTAGATTACGAGGACACAAACACACAGGCATCGGTTGTCAAGCGATGGTGGCCGGGATGCAAACACAAACACAAACACACACGCATATAGGACGTCAACCAAATCCACTCACAAGGCTTTGGTCGGCACGAGGCTATAGTAGAAGACACTTGACCAAGGTGTCACGCAGTGGGAATGAACCTGGAGCCATGTGGTCGGTAAGCAAGCTAATTACCACACAGCCACTCCTGCGCCTACATTTATATATATATATTTATATGTGTGTGTGTGTGTGTGTGTGTGAGAGAGACTGTATACATACATACATACATGTATATATGTACTTTTATTCTCTTATTTGATGCAGTCATTTGATTGCAGCTAAGCTGGAGTACTGCATTTAGTCGAACATATATACATATATATATGTATATATTTAATTATATGTATTTATGTTATCCTAATTAATAATAATTCGGATAGAATAA
>NW_026403600.1:0-330 GCF_001194135.2 Octopus bimaculoides | reverse complement strand
TATATATATATATATATATATATATATATATGTATACACACACACACATTCACATACATACATAAACATACATATAAGAGTGAAATGGGCATGAAATTGTATAATCTATTATAGATATCTCTCTTAAAGCATGCAGGACATATATTCATTCTGGATATTTTAAGAACAGTTCAAGTTTGTCGTCAGATGAATGCTTTACCTAAGGTGAACATGAAATGCCAACTTGCAAGGTAATGTCAATAACAGACTATATCATTTCAATACACACACAGACGCATACACAACACACACAACACAAAACACACATACATTCATATATGTTACTTATAT
>NW_026403599.1:0-535 GCF_001194135.2 Octopus bimaculoides | reverse complement strand
ATAATCAGTTTGAATCTTGCTTGCTTGCCTGCTTGCAATGTTACCCAAACTACCGCATAATGGGAAAATACCATGAATTAAGTTTACCCTGAAATATTAATACGAATGGAATGAAACAAATTTCGCGTAAATCGATAGAGTGGTTTCCGAAATATTAGAGATTTTTGGAGTATAACTACCCAAAACGGTGCATAATGGGAAGATGTCCCGGAAATAATCTTCATCTTGAAAGTGAAGAAACTCTTATCTTTCTGTTAGTGAGTTCACAACGAAAAAATACGATTTCTTTTTATTACAGCAAATGTTGCTATTTTCGCTTTTGTTAAATACAATATTCTAATCATTAAGAAGTATTTTTAAGTGAATGGGATTTTAAAAATGTAAGTTGTTTGCACAGTAAGTATTTATATTTTAGTTTTCTTTAAATAGACAATATTTTAATGTGTTTTTAAATTATTTTCATGAGAATGCCATTACAAAAATTATTTTTGGCATATTTAAAAAATATTCTAAAGTGAAAATGACTTTAAAAATA
>NW_026403598.1:0-343 GCF_001194135.2 Octopus bimaculoides | reverse complement strand
CATCAGCTGCCTCTATTCTAAACTAGGCGTTTCGAAGATAAGGCAGAACGTGCTCTTAGAATAGCTCTTCCTGCAAAGCTAATTAAATAAATCCTGCTATGCGGAGGATTCCAAAGTGGCAATCACAAACCAAAACAGGGAAAACTAAACAGGGAAAACAAACTTTGAGAGCCGTTAAGCCGAACGAGATGAGATACTGAACGCTGTGATGTGACGAACTTGAGCAGAGAGAAATAGCAGTTCGTGTTGCCTTTATGCTACCCGAATGGAAAAAGGTAGATGTGACCACAGACCACGTGTGATCAACGAGAAGTGGTAGAGAGAGGAAAAGGGAGGAAGTTGA
>NW_026403597.1:0-371 GCF_001194135.2 Octopus bimaculoides | reverse complement strand
AACAATCCAGGAAATTACTTATGAAGTAAGTTATCCATGAATTCCATAGAATCTTTAAATCAGCAGATCTTTTGTCCCTCATTTTTCCCTCTGTGTAATTACTTTGGTGAAGAGTTCTTTTATATTATTTACTTATATTTTCATATATTTTTTAATATTATTTTTACTTCACTTCTTGTTATTTCTTGTTATTTTGCTTAAATTAAGAATGGGGAATTCCTGAATTTCTTTCTAGCATTTGAACTTAATTGATATGAGGATATCCAAATGTGATGAACATTTTTTCCATAATAATAGCTACACAATATATCTTTACTTTGGTATTTACTTCTATGGCCCAAATCCATGTAATTTCGTCCAATTCTGGCCTT
>NW_026403596.1:0-552 GCF_001194135.2 Octopus bimaculoides | reverse complement strand
TATATATATATATATATATATATATATAATAAGTCAAGTACAGGACATCATCAACGGGTGAAAATTACGTAGACACACGAGCGATAAGTACAGGACGAATTATCAAAAAATATGCAATACGAACAGGACATCACCAACGAGTTAAACATATGTAAACACATAATAAGAGACAAGTACGGGACGGGACACTCGTTGGCGATGTCCTGGTCTTATTGTATATTTTTTGGTAATTCATCCTGTACTGATCGCTCGTGTCATTCGTTGGTGATGTCCTGTACTTGATGTATTTTATATTTATTTATTTATTTATAATCGAACGCCACGCAGCTTTGTCCACAGTGGCCGTGTGATAGGTAGCTTGCTTACCAACCACATGGTTCTGGGTTCAGTTCCATTGCGTGGCACCTTGGGCAAGTGTCTTCTATTATAGCCTTGATCACTTTTGCCGAACAGTTAAGTTACGGGGACGTAAACACACCATCACCCGCTGTCAAGCGGTGGTGGAGGACAAACACAGGCACACACACACACACACACACACACACACACACA
>NW_026403595.1:0-317 GCF_001194135.2 Octopus bimaculoides | reverse complement strand
ATATATATATAAATATATACACTTGTGTATGTGTAAATATAAGATCACCTACTTTTAGAATTCGTCTACCAAAATCTACTCACTACTTTTTGAGCGGTCCGATGATATAGTAGAAAACTCTCGCCCAAGGTGCTACGGAGTGGGACTGAATCCGTAACCATGTATTTGGGCAACGAGCCTCTTACCACGCAGCCACGCATGCGCCTACGCGTATGTTAAAATGCTAAAATGTTAATAGTCAGGAGTGAATTATACTTATATACATGGATGCTTCTATGCACACACACACACACACACACACACACACACACACACAC
>NW_026403594.1:0-205 GCF_001194135.2 Octopus bimaculoides | reverse complement strand
ATATATGTATATATATATATGTATATATATATATGCATATATATGCATATGTATATGTATATATATAATCACATATGTATATGTATGTATATGTGTATATATATGTGTATATATATATATGCATATGTATATATGTATATATATATAGGTTTGTGTCTATATATGTATATATATAGGTTTGTGTCTATATATATATATATATATA
>NW_026403593.1:0-227 GCF_001194135.2 Octopus bimaculoides | reverse complement strand
GAACTAAGGTAACACCTCTTATTTTTCGAGCACCATCCAGAGTATTCGAGAGGTTCCAAGTAGTGCTGTTTTCTGTAAGTGCTCCAACCTTATTGCAGCCTTTATTTGTTCCATGCACTTCTCAATGTTTTTACTCACTGTTCCGAGGGCTCCGACAACTATTGGTACTACTAGCACCGTTTTCATCGACCACAACTGCTTAACCTCCCAAGCTAACCTGTCATATC
>NW_026403592.1:0-454 GCF_001194135.2 Octopus bimaculoides | reverse complement strand
CACACACACACACACACACACACACACACACACATAAAGACATATATTCGCATATGCATACATCTACAAACCACATTCGACCCCCTCCCCAACACACACACTCACACACACGCACACACAATATCATATGATACTAGTTGGAAACTATCCGAAACGCAAATATTGAACCTTCGTTGGAAGCAACTCGTTAAACATCATCTGCCGGTCACATATTTTGCCCGAGGGCCAGCCATATTTCCAATCCGGTCAACCAGCCAACAAACAAGACCTGCAGACAGACAGTCGAGCAGGCAGTTAGGCAACCAATCTGCTGACAAACAACATGGCGTGATTGGTGCTTATCAGATGATGGGGAATAGCATGGTCTTGCCGAGTGCCCATCTTTATAATGTTAGCATAAATTCCTCTTTCTCTCTCTTTCTGTCCCCCCTCCCTCTCTGCATATATATATATA
>NW_026403591.1:0-728 GCF_001194135.2 Octopus bimaculoides | reverse complement strand
CATGGAAAGCGGACGTTAAACGATGATGATGATGATGATGATGATTTAATTTCTGCCAAAACTGACTTCAAGTATGTAATTGCAGCCAATAACTTAGGCTCCTTTTATTGGTTGCAGTTCGTTTATTTTTGTTCAGCACCTGGCAGTGTCTCAAAAGTGCTGTGTCAAAAAATATCATTCGTATCAGACGTTCTTTTGACATCGTTCACATTTGTTTGACTCAGGCTCAGAAGTTACAACCCAAGTTGTTGTCTATAATCGTAAAAATTAAAAGTAATTCGAATTCAATGTTTTCTTGAAACAATAAATTTCTATAGAGATTAGGATTTAAATTCCAATCTATGAAAAGTTTCTGTTCTACAATATTCTTGAAGGGACAAAAAATTATCCGGCAACTCGAGCTAATACGAACGAGCCTGGTAGATGTAAAAGACTAACTGGTATCTCTTGTCAAGAGTACAGGTGACAGTCAGATTGCTGATGCTTGTTGTGGCTTATGCAAAATCTGTGATGAGCCTGAATGATGCTGATGACCTGGAGTCACCTCTGACAGATCTCTCTCTCTCTCTCTCTCTCTCTATATATATATATACTCTGAGTGGTTGACGTTAGGAAGGGCATCCAGCTGTAGAAACTCTGCCAAATCAGATTCGAGGCTGGTGTTGCTATCTGATTTTACCAGTCCTCAGTCAAATCGTCCAACCCATGCTAGCATGGAAATCATCATC
>NW_026403590.1:0-221 GCF_001194135.2 Octopus bimaculoides | reverse complement strand
TGTATACATGTGAGAATACATAACACACATACACATACACACACACATATGTGTATGTGTGTACTCATACGTGTGAATATGATTATTTTTTGTCTATGTATATCAAAACATGATTAAGTGTGACTGTTTTTTTTATCTGTGCATGTGTCTGTGCATATGTGTATGTATATATGTGTATATATATGTGCTTGCATCTCTCTCTCTCTCTCTCTCTCTCTCTC
>NW_026403589.1:0-281 GCF_001194135.2 Octopus bimaculoides | reverse complement strand
GAAATATACATATTTTTATCATTTAGTCGGATACTATAACAGCTAATTCTGCTTACCTATATACGTATATATATGTGCATGTGTGTGTGTGTATTTATATATATATGTGTATATATATATAAATATGATTGTGTATATATATATGAGTGTATGTATATCTATGTATGTATATATGTGTGTGTGTGTGTATATATATATGCATATATTTATATATGTGTGTATATGTATACATATATATGTGTGTGTGTGTATGTGTATTTATATATATGTATATACATGTG
>NW_026403588.1:0-383 GCF_001194135.2 Octopus bimaculoides | reverse complement strand
GTGTGTGTGTGTGTGTGTGTGTGTGTTTCTGTGTTTCTGTGTCTGTGTGTTATCTGTATGTGTGTGCGTGCGTGCGTGAGTATGTGTCTTTGTATTAGCTAATCTGTTGACAATATCTTCAGAGCCTCGGAGAAATGCATAGCGGTAATAGTTCCATCGAGAGAGGGCGTTGCGAGTTCCGTTCAAGCCGACTTCCGTTCAAGCCGACTTCCGTTCAAGCCGACTTCCGTTCAAGATTACCATTTATTAGATCTCCCTTCTCTCTCTTCTTTAAGTCAAATAGAGATGTCAACAATTTCTCTCATGCAGCATTCTACGAAAATCGCACTGCTTCCAAGCACATGGTTCCGGGTTCAGTCCCACTGCGTGGCACCTTGGGTAAG
>NW_026403587.1:0-680 GCF_001194135.2 Octopus bimaculoides | reverse complement strand
ATATATATATATTATCATCATCATCATCATTTAGATTGTTTTCCTGCTGGCATGAGTTGGACAGTTTAACTGGAACAAGTAAGCCAGAGAGCCGTGCCAGGTTCCAGTTTGACTTTGTCTTGGTTTCTATGGCTGGATGCCCTTCCTAATGCCAACCCCTCCAAGAGTGAAGTGGGTGCTTTTTATGTGTCACCAGCTCGGGTGCCTTTTATGTGTCACCAGCATATATATATATATATGTGTGTGTGTGTGTGTGTGTGCTGTTGTTGTTGTTGTTGTTGTTGCTAGTAGTTCATCGGTATCCAATACTAACAAATTCTGTGTTCTCAGCAACGAGGGCACATGTGACTCTGCAGTCCAGACCTGGAAGCTCAAAGGTGCCCATAGATGTCACAATGATAGTCTATTATCTGGATTGAGGTGGACGTTGCCCTGTGACAACTGTCTCTTGCAACAAGACACTGTTGCCAGTCTTCCACAAAGGAAGTTCCCACTCATGAGGTGAGAGACCTCCAGGCTGATCTGTCTAAAGCAGAAGCTTGAAGTTCACATGGACTAATGCCATTTGAGTTTGTTTTTCAGAGTGTCCTTGTACATCAATCTAGGCCTACCTGTTTGTGTGAGCCCTGCATGAGCTAACCATACAACAGCTATCTGGTGTATGTATGTGTATGTATGTA
>NW_026403586.1:0-299 GCF_001194135.2 Octopus bimaculoides | reverse complement strand
CACACATACACATACACACACATATCTGTGCACTTATATATTTACATATATGTATAAATATTTACATTCATATACACACATATATCTGTGTACTTAGATATTTACACATATGTATAAATATTTACATTCATACACACACATATATATCTATATATGCTAGGGTATATAGTTATATTTATATACATACATTTAGATATACATATATACAAATACACACCCATATACAAGTATATACACACACACACACCCATATTGAACACTATTCAATTTTTTTTCTCCGTGTTTTTCTCCTTGTCTCC
>NW_026403585.1:0-336 GCF_001194135.2 Octopus bimaculoides | reverse complement strand
GTGTGTGTGTGTGTGTGTGTGTGTGTTGTCAATTCAAATAAAGGAAGAATAAAATTAACAATAACATACAAGAGGACGTGCACAAGGAATGTATTAGTTTGACGCCATATATGTGTGTATACACACATACACACACACACACACACATATACCCTCACACAGTATATATATTATATATATTATTTGTGTACATCATATATTATTTATATATATATATATAATATATATATTAAATATGTATGCGTGTATGTATATATATATATACATGTGTATATGTGTGTACGTGTATTTTATTTTATATTATATATTGTATATTCCATATTCTATATCCCACAT
>NW_026403584.1:0-209 GCF_001194135.2 Octopus bimaculoides | reverse complement strand
ATATTTAATTCTATATATACTACAACCTACTATATTCAATTCTATATTCATTGCATGCTACTATACTATTTCCGGTATTCACTACAGGCACAGGCATATGTATGGTTAAGAAGTTTGTTTCCAAACCACATAATTTTGGATTCAGTTCCATTGCAAGACACTTAGTTGCCAACCTAATACATTCCTTGTAGTCTGGTCATGGGTGTTGA
>NW_026403583.1:0-286 GCF_001194135.2 Octopus bimaculoides | reverse complement strand
TACTTACATAAAGTCGACCTGTTAGTATCGTAAGCACACCGGACAAAGTACTTTACGGCATTTCGTCTGTCTTTATGTTCTGAGTTCAGATTCCGTCGAGGTCGACTTTACCCTTTATCCTTTCGGAGTCGATGCAAATAATACCAGATGGGCACTTAGATGGATGTAATCGACAAGCCCCCTCCCTCAAAATTTCAAGCTTTGTGCCTGCAGTAGAAAGTATATATATTCAATTTTATGTATATATATATATGTACATATATATGTATGTATATATATATATGTA
>NW_026403582.1:0-712 GCF_001194135.2 Octopus bimaculoides | reverse complement strand
TGGTGGTGGTGGTGGTGGAGTTTGTAGAAAAGATTGGACTTTATGATGTTCAGATGTGGTGTCTAGCTTGGACGCCAGGTGCCAAATTTGAAGGGTCTGTGGTGTAGTTGAACAGATTCAACTCGATGCAAATATTTCAAGTAATTCTTTTATTAACCCTTGCCAGCATCATCATCCACAGAAATGAAAAGTTTATCTTATGCAGAATTTAAACCCAAAACCACAATGATAAAGACGATGATCATGATGGTGGTGGTGGTCGTCGTCGTGGTGTTGGTGGTAGTGATGATGATGATGACAGTGGTGATGATGATGGTGATGAAGGCAATGATGATGATGATAATAATAAACCTTCCTACTATAGACACAAGGCCTGGAATTTGTGGGGAGGGAGGATAGTTGATTACATCGACCCCAGTAATTGACTAATACTTAATTTATTGAATTTGATAGGATGAAAGGCAAAGTTGAACTTGGAACATAGCGTCAGGCAAAATGTTGCTAAGCAGTTCATCCAGCATGCTAACAATTCTGCCAGCTCACTTCCTTACATAAGAATGATAATAATAATGGTTTCAAATTTTGTCAAATGTGGTTTCAAAAAATATACCTTTAACAGTATTTTTCTATCTTTATATAAGTATTTTTATATAATTCATTTATTATTTATTGTTGGTTGATATATACATTCTTTTATTGTTATTATTGTTGT
>NW_026403581.1:0-260 GCF_001194135.2 Octopus bimaculoides | reverse complement strand
GCGGAATTTGAACTCAGAACGTAACGACAGACGAAATACCGCTAAACATTGCGCCCGACGCGCTATCGTTTCTACCAGCTCGCCGCCGTAAATGTATGTATGTATGCATGTACGTATGTATGTATTATGTACGTATGCATGCATGCCTGCATTTATGTATGGATGTATTTATGCATGCATACATGTATCTATGCAACTATGTATGTTTCCATGTATGTATGCATGTATATTTTCATGTATGTATGTATGTATGTATGTAT
>NW_026403579.1:0-347 GCF_001194135.2 Octopus bimaculoides | reverse complement strand
TATTCTTCACTCATTCTCTCTTTTCCCCTTTTTGTTCTTCTCTCTTATATTTTTCTCACCAATTTATTTTCTCTCCTTTTCTCGCATCCATATTTTCATACGAACACACACACACATACAAGCGTGCAAATACACACAGCTGCTCCTCCCCCTCTCTCTCTCATTCTTCCTTTTCTTCTTTCCTTTCCTTTGGTCGTCCTCCTCTTCTTCCTCTCTCTGGTGCCGCATTATTACCAGTTTTCTTCGCAGAAATATATTTCTCCCTCCAGTTCTGTGTCTTTCCTTACCTTTCTAGTTTTGGAATCATGCCATTGTTGTCATCGCTGATACCGTTTTCAACCTCGACA
>NW_026403578.1:1848-2099 GCF_001194135.2 Octopus bimaculoides | reverse complement strand
GTGTGTGTGTAGACACATACATATCATACATATATACACATACGTGTATATACACGCGGCAGTATATGTATGTATGTATGTATGTATGTATGCGTGTATGTGTAATTATAACTACACGAGATTGAGTTTCCCAAAATATCTGACAGGCTTTTGCTCCCATCGTTATCTCAATTCTCCGCTCTCTGTAAACACCATACTCATACGTGTATATATGTATGTATGTGTGTTTATATATATATATATATATATAT
>NW_026403578.1:0-540 GCF_001194135.2 Octopus bimaculoides | reverse complement strand
TATATATATATATATATATATATATATATATATATGCACATGCTCACAAAGAATTTATTAGTGCGTGTACGTGTGTGTGTGTGTGTGTGTCGTTGGGAGTGTGTTTGTGGATGCGTGTGTGTGGGCGTGGGTGCGGGTGTTCCTGTATTTTGTGAGCAGCACGTCAACATAAAGGATCGATATATCTTAAATCATGTTTTCCTATAAAGAAAACATATTAAACACACACACACACACTCACACTCACACACACACACACACGCACATACACATACATGCGCGCTCACACACGTGTAAACAAATACAGTTTTATTAACGCAAATACACACACATCGTTATCCGCGCGCACGTCTACATAGACACCCAAAAAAAGTTAATAAGACACACACGCATGCGCGATTCGATTCCCGTGCTCATCTCTGGGCATAAACACAGACACCCACTTATTGGTATGTTTAGATGAGTGTATATAACAATAGCAGTACACGATTAGCCATGATATATACATATATACACACATATATATATATATATATATAT
>NW_026403577.1:0-489 GCF_001194135.2 Octopus bimaculoides | reverse complement strand
TACACACACATACAAACACGCACAAGCACACACACACATACACACACACACACACACACACACATTACAGTTTCTTGTAATTTATCGCTTGGAAATCATACGACGTAATAGATGTGTTTTATTGAATCTGTCTAGGAAGTATTAGTTCAATTAGGTTTGACATTCTCGAAACAATAACACTACATTCAAGTAGATTTACTGGCATGATAAATGTGCACATTAAAAAAAAAATATATATATCAGAGACTTATAGTATTTTGCGTGTGTAGCGAAGCAAATACATACGTTTATATATAAATGTGTGTTTTTGTGTGTAAATGTGTGTTTGTATGTACGCATGCCCTGTTTGTGTTTTTATGTTGTCAGGTGGTGTAGTTTCAAAACTGTGCGTATGTGTATATTATATTAATATGATTAATCGCTGACCAAAACATTCAATATTTTTCTCCGTGTTTTTATCCTTGTTTTCTCCGTATTCTTTCTGTTGAA
>NW_026403576.1:0-651 GCF_001194135.2 Octopus bimaculoides | reverse complement strand
CACACACACACACACACACACACACATACACGCACACACAAACAACAACAGCAACAACGCACGTTTGTATAAGACACTGTATACGCTACCCAAAACTATCCATCTTATTGAAGTAACATAGTGATCGCTTAGTGTGCGCGCTATATAACCATTATTGAGTTACGCCATCCATCTACACTATAATGAAGAAGGGTGGTTATTATTTGGTTTGATGTATGTAACTTTTACTAAAAGAAAGCATTTATTAAAGTTTACATTGTTCAGAAAATACTTAAAATTTCTAATTTAAGTATATATATATATTTTTTTATCAAAATATGGTTTTTGGAATTCTTTTATCATTATCTTTATCTTTTATCCTTTACTTGATTGCGTCATTTGACTGTGGCCATGCTGGGGCATTGCCTTGAAGGGTTTTACTCAAACAAATTGACCCTAGGACTTTTTAAGCTTAGTACTTATTCTAACGTTCTCTTTTCGGCGAACCACTAAATTACAGGGATGTAAAGACAACAAAACCGATTGCCAAGTGATGGTGGGGGACAAACACACACTTATACACACATAGATACATAGATACACATATACACACACGCACATATAATATATATATATATTGATTATAATAAATATTATATATATATATATATA
>NW_026403575.1:0-237 GCF_001194135.2 Octopus bimaculoides | reverse complement strand
TATATATATATATATATATGCATGTATTAGTAAGTATTAAGTCGAATCTCTTGTAGTATAACATTGACAAGGTTTCCGCCATTTCTTACTGAACGACATGCATAGATGATATAATACTTTTATAATATTGAAACACCTGTAATGCACATTGGTTGTCACTTGTACAGGTGCACGTTGTTACTTCACTCGTTAGATGTTGAAGTGTTCGCAGAGCAACATGAGATGAAGTCTTTTGCA
>NW_026403574.1:0-434 GCF_001194135.2 Octopus bimaculoides | reverse complement strand
TGGATCAACTGGAACCCTCGACGTCGTAAGCGTCGGAGTGCCAACAACAAATTGTAGTATAGTATTAAGTTAAATATGTACGTGTTTCTTTAATACCCGTCCACCGCCAAATCGAGATACTTTCTCATTAATGCGTGCGTTTATATATATTATTTATTTAAAGGACACAATACATGTTTTTAAGTGCAACTTATAGTTTCATATGTTGAGAAATATCTCACACATATTGATCAGACACAAAGGTATGTATTGTGTTCTTTAAATAAATAATATTTATCTCTCACCAGAGGGAGTACTATTCTGTTGAGTATAATATAGGCGCAAGCATGGCATTTTGGGCAAGTGTCTTCTACTGTAACCACAGGCCGACCGAAGTCTTGTGAATGCATTTGGCAGACAAAAACTTAAAGAAAGCCATCGTATTTACATATATA
>NW_026403573.1:0-254 GCF_001194135.2 Octopus bimaculoides | reverse complement strand
TATATACATATATATATAAAATATATTTGCCAACTAAATGTGGCGGTCCCACAGAGGACGATGATACTGTTATTTTTGGCCCCAAGAAGACATCTCCTCCAGCTGACTAACGACACACAGTGTCCAATTAGTATTTGCGAAGACAAGTCATCGCTCTCATCTCTAGCCTTACGTGATACACAGAAACCCGGGTTTCCGAGTAGTTACATACATATATATATATATATATATATAGATAGATAGATAGATAGATA
>NW_026403572.1:0-460 GCF_001194135.2 Octopus bimaculoides | reverse complement strand
GCTCCAGCATGGTCGCAGTCAAATGACTGAAACAAGTAAAAGAGTATACAGTGCGGTACTGTTTCTACTTAGCGGATTTTCATCTATCGCGGGTGGAGGTGTGTTTTGGAACGTAATACCGGCGATAGTTGAGACATTACTTTATTTGAAAATAAAAGGTATTTTTGGCATTCATTGTTTGTCCTATTCATTACTAATATGCACACACATATTCACAAGTATGTGAGATTTTATATAGTTACTTGATAAACTAGAGATAGCAGTTAAGACTCCTTCAAACCAACCCAAAAGACACATAATGATGATGAGCAATGGCAGACTGGCCAGGTTGCCAGCTGGCCCGATGGCAAGTGGGCCCCTGCAACATTAGAATCCATATATGGGGGCCCATGTTAGTATCTAAGGGGCCTATGTTAGTATCTAAGGGGCCCATCCCCTCAAGTCTGAGAATTTTTTATTC
>NW_026403571.1:0-992 GCF_001194135.2 Octopus bimaculoides | reverse complement strand
TATATATATATATATATATATATATATATATACACATATATACACACAGATATATATATTCACACAGTCACACTCACACACTCACATACATATATATACACACACATGCACATACATATATATGACAGGCTTCCACTCAGTTTCCATCTACCAAATTGAGTTACACACTCATGAAGCTTTGGTCAGCTTGGTGCGAGAGTGGAAAACATTTGACCAAGGTGCCGTGCATTGGGACTGAACCCAAATCCACAAGGTTGAAAAGCAAGCTTCTTATCACACAGCCATGCCTGCACCATACCTGCTTAGCTAGAGTTGAGAAAAACCATGACTGAAGACAATCCAACTATGACCATCTGGTTTAATTTCAGTAACTCCTTTCATTTTCCTTCCTGGTGGAGTATGGTTGGAGGGAGATTTGACTGCTGTTTTTTAGCAAATGAATTCATATGTAAGCATGCATGCGCAAGCCTATCCATGTGCATGTGTAGTGACATACAGTTCTGTATATGAGTGTGTATGCAGGTGTATGTGTGTGTGCATATAAATGCATGTATGTGTATATGTGTACATGCGTATATGGTCATGTCTGTACATGCATATATCTGCATGAATGTGTGTGTAGATGCATGTATGTACATGCACAAGTGTATGTGTATGGGTATATGTGCTCACATATGTATGCATGTATGTGCATACATGTATGTGTGTATTATGTAGATATGAGTACACGTGCAGATATGACTATGTGTACGTCCATATATGTGTATGCGTATATATGTGCATGTATGTGTTTATGAGTATTTGTACATGGATGCATGTGTATGCATGTGTGCGTGTCGATGTATATATGTACATGGATGTGTGTTTGTGTAGGTATAGATACACATGCCCATAGATGTATATATGTACATTGATGTGTGTTTGTGTATGTGTGGTTACACATACCCATATATATATATATATATATATATATATATACATACATATATATA
>NW_026403570.1:0-350 GCF_001194135.2 Octopus bimaculoides | reverse complement strand
CATGTATACAGGACTATGTACCTGTACATGTATATGAATACATATGCACATTTTTTTGTGTATATGTGTGCGTAGGATTCTTTCTTGTATGTTGAAACAATAGCAAGCATTTATGTTTTAGTTCAATTCACATTTCCACTTCAATACGGACTATATCCCACCTTAAATATCGACCCACAGTCTTAATAAGTGTTCACCTATTATTCTCTTTATGTTCATTTTTATATTGATCACTTGAATTATTTTATTCACAATAAGATTTTTTTTGTATTAAGCAGAGTGTATATACACACAAATGCATACATACATATGTCTGCGTGTCCGAATACACATTTACTTATGTGTATATA
>NW_026403569.1:0-308 GCF_001194135.2 Octopus bimaculoides | reverse complement strand
AGAGAGAGAGAATCAAAGGGAGATAGAAACAAAAGAAGAAGAGGAGGATGAAGGGACAGTGAGAGAGGGTGAGGAGGAGAGATGGAGAGAGAGTAGAGGGAAGAGAAAGATGTAGACGAAGAGAGAGGGTGAGAGATAGGGAATGAGATAGGGAGAGATAGGAAGAAGTAGGTGGGAGGGAGACGGATGTGTGAAGGACAGGAAAAAAGAAGAGAAAGAGAGAAGCAAAGAGAGAGAGAGAAAGAGAGAAGCAAAGAGAGAGAGAGAGAAGCAAAGAGAGAGAGAGAAGCAGAGAGAGAGAGAGAGAG
>NW_026403568.1:0-305 GCF_001194135.2 Octopus bimaculoides | reverse complement strand
TTTGTCCCCCCAACATCGCTTGACAACCGATGCTGGTGTGTTTAGTTCCCGTAACTTAGCGGTTCGGCAGAAAGGGACCGATAGAATAAGTACTAGGCGTAAGTTCGAAACATAAAAGACTTTTCCATTTCCCCGAAGTCAAACTAATACACTTGCTTGTAGTTCTTGGTTCTATCTCTGTCTTTGTTTTTCTATAAATTTTATTTTTATTGTATTTGTGTAACATTGTTCGTAGTTTGTTTTTTTTGTCCGTCTTTGTTTCTGTATACATTCGCTGCTTTCTTCCAAGGAATCTAATGCTCTTA
>NW_026403567.1:0-312 GCF_001194135.2 Octopus bimaculoides | reverse complement strand
ATCTATTTTCATGATCTTTCTAGCTTCCCTTATCTTCTTTGTGTTATCGAGAAAGATCTTTTCCCAACAGCTTGCGGTTGTAGTATTGCATTCGCTAATGTTATTGATGCAATTATTATTGTTGCTGGTACTGATACTGATATTATTGCTGCTGTTATTGGTACTTTATTTTAACTACCTTGAAAGGCAAAGTTGACCTCGCCGCTGAGTATTTTGTGCACCGCTAACGATTCTACCAATCCACTGCTCTTCATAACTTTTTCTGACATAGGCACAATGTCAGAAACGTGCGGGAGACGTTAATCGATTAAA
>NW_026403566.1:0-372 GCF_001194135.2 Octopus bimaculoides | reverse complement strand
CTTCTTCAGAAACAGGAGACAGAGGAAAGTTCAAAAGAAAAGGAAGACGGTGGAAAAAAAATCACCAACAATTCACATGTGGTTATAATATATATATATATTTATTACAACAAGATTTTATATCTTGGACATAAAGTTACCCAAGGTATTGCACTCACAAAGCTAAAGCTTTGTGGACAGCTCGTCAGACTCTATATGAAATTAATCATCGTCATCATCATCCTCATTTAAACGTCTGTTTTCCATGCTGGCATGGGTTAGATGGTTTGACAAGAGTTGGCAAGACAACAGACTGTATCCAAACTCCACTGTCTGTTTACGCATGGTTTTTACAGCTGAATGCTTTTCCTAACGATAAGCACTTCACAGATA
>NW_026403565.1:0-313 GCF_001194135.2 Octopus bimaculoides | reverse complement strand
TATGTGACACAAGCGCACTGTGTCCTTATGTTTTCAAACACGGGAGATAAGCACCTCCACCCAGCAAGAGAGACTTATACAGCAGCAGTACCATAAAGTGATGGTTTCTTCTCAACTTAATGTGGCAGTCCCAGGAAAGGGACTGCTACTGTATAAATCTCTCTAGGACGTTTAGAAAGGCAATATTTCTAATTTTGTAGATCAGTACATTTATTTCACTTGAAATTCTGTAAGCTTTCATCTAGCAAGCCAAGTTACTCCATACTGATGAAGAGCAATGACTCTGAAACTAGTCTCTGGATGCTGACTTTGC
>NW_026403564.1:0-211 GCF_001194135.2 Octopus bimaculoides | reverse complement strand
ACACACACACACACACACACACACACGCACACACATATATATGTATGTATATATATAAGAGTAAGCACATACAGGCAAAACGACGGAGAACAATAATAGTATATACATATATGTACACTCACACATATTCATACATGCACAGGTACACATACATACACACACACATTGTGCAATAGGTTTTCCTTAGTAAGAAAATAACGACGACCCAGCA
>NW_026403563.1:134-236 GCF_001194135.2 Octopus bimaculoides | reverse complement strand
TTCGTTCGTTCGCTCCTTATTTCGTTCTTTCGTTCGTACGTTCGTTCGTTATTTCGTTCGTTCGTTTGTTTTTTCGTTCATTTGTTTTTTCGTTCGTTCTTT
>NW_026403563.1:0-124 GCF_001194135.2 Octopus bimaculoides | reverse complement strand
TTTTTCGTTCATTTGTTTTTTCGTTCGTTCTTTATTTCGTTTGATCGATCTTTCATCCATAATTTCGTTTCTTCTTTAATTCGTTCCTTCGTTATTTCGTTCATTCGTTATTTTGTTCGATCGT
>NW_026403562.1:0-217 GCF_001194135.2 Octopus bimaculoides | reverse complement strand
CTTCTTAGCCAGGACTAGGCAGCCAGAGATAATATGATTTATTGTTTCTTATCCATCTCCACATACTTGTTATATTTCTTTTCATCATGTGTTTTTGGTAATTTCTGGTGGGGGGGCTTTGGTCTTGTGCAGTAATTAAAAATCCTTCAGGCTCTGCTTTGCATCCTGAGCTGCTCAACCATTGCTGGGATTTTTCTCTGTCTATTTCTTTCGCATT
>NW_026403561.1:0-449 GCF_001194135.2 Octopus bimaculoides | reverse complement strand
CGTATCATCATCTGCTGTTTTTACGTGCTGTGTGTTCACTTCTACACTCCATATTTAGCATTTTCTGCTAAATATTCTGTTTTCTTGAAATTCCCCTTCTGTTGCTTTTAGTTTGTTGATATTTTACATAAGGTCAGTCAAAGGTCAGTTGTATAAACCTAGGGTGATAAAAGTGGCTTGCGAAGTTAATGAGCGTTTTCCCTTCTTCAGGAATTAAGTAATAAAGCAATGATCGAATGGTCTTTAGAAAATAAGTCTGAGCGAGAAACCAGGAACACGTATAAAATGTTTATGTGCTACAACTACTTTACTCGACATTAATACTTCATTGTCATGTTTACTTGTTAGTACTACTTTACTTGTTTGTAATACTTGATTTAAATAGATAGTGGTGATAAACAATCACGTGATGAACAAATAATTGTTAAATTACTGATGCATTAATCGTA
>NW_026403560.1:0-509 GCF_001194135.2 Octopus bimaculoides | reverse complement strand
TATATATGTATATTATCGTTATTGTTGCTGCTATTATTCTTTTTCTTCAAGTTAATTCTAATGAAACACATTTAATATCTAAAGACTTGTAACCAGTTTCATCTTTTCTTTCCAACTCAGTATTGCTAAGTCTGCATTAAGCAACATGTCTTTCATTTATTTTACGAGTATAGGGCCTCGTCTGACGGTTACTTGGCTGTTGTTTCTAGCAGATCTAATTGTCATATTAAGGATCTCTTGTTGACTGGTGAATGTTTGTCATTTATTTTAGTGTATCTTTCGTTGTTTCTCAAAAGAACCTGTCTTACAATATGCCTTTTGTAAGATTTGTGTGAAAAAACATTAACGCTTTCCCAGAGATAAATTGGTGGCTTTCCTAATTTCTTTAATGAAACAGGTGCAAATAGTAAACTGACGTTTATAGGTAGCTAGTTAGTTAAATAGACAGAGAGACAGACGGACAGACAGATAGATAGATAGATAGATCGATCGATAGATAGATAGATAGA
>NW_026403559.1:0-546 GCF_001194135.2 Octopus bimaculoides | reverse complement strand
ATATATATATATATATATACACACATGCATATATATATACATATATACATGTTTTATATAATTTTATATTCTATACATACACACACACATATACATATATATTATATACGTGTTATATATAATTATACATATATATACCTTCATATACTTGCCAAAATATATATTTTTCTTCTCATTAACCATTAAAATTGCACAACTATGAAGATAAAGATTTCCGTCATCTTTTTTCTTCCCTTCTCATTCGGTTTTTTTTCTTTGTTTTGTTTGGTTTCGTTTGTATCTTTTAATCTTTATTATTATTAGCCATTAAAGTTCTGCCTAACTTCTACAACACCACCACCAACATCACCAGCACCACCATCGAATCCTTTCTTTTGATTTCAATCTAAAGACTTGCTAACCATAAAACACAGAATTGCTATTTATTTTCGAATATCTTTCACATCACTGATTTCTAAAACCACAAAGTAAAAAAATAACAACGAAATAAGTGTATTATATACGTTTGTATGTATGAATGTATCTATGTATGTGTGTATGTATGTA
>NW_026403558.1:0-203 GCF_001194135.2 Octopus bimaculoides | reverse complement strand
ATATATATATATGTATGTATATATATGTATATATATATATATGTATATCTTTGTATGTATATGCATATATGTGTGTATATATATGCATGTATATGTATTTATATACATGTATGTATGTATCTAAATATGTATGTGTATATATGTGTGTATATCTATATGTATATATATATGTGGATATATATATATATATATATATATATATA
>NW_026403557.1:323-659 GCF_001194135.2 Octopus bimaculoides | reverse complement strand
TGACAACCAATAAACCTTACTGTTATACATCTTTACCGGTTGAGTCTCTCATCTTTTCCTTGCTGGCAATTTCCTCGCATTTCACACGTGAGTTCTCTATGTTATAGTATTATAACATATCATATATTTTTGTGTTGACCGTGCAACGCGTTAAAAGGAGCCCGTTCCATTCGTCACCATTTCTCCTTTGGTTCGCACGGTCGTTTCTCTACATATATATAGGAGAATTTACGAAAACAACAACAGACGAGGACAGGTGGTGTAAACAACAAAAGGATGTATTAGTTTACATATATACATGCATATATATATATATATATATATATATATATATAT
>NW_026403557.1:0-219 GCF_001194135.2 Octopus bimaculoides | reverse complement strand
AGACTCCTTAAGGATCGTTCTCCTCGGTTATATATCCAAAGTTTTAAATTTAAAAGAGAGTTTTGACGCTAATATCCATTATTATTGAAATTTATTCCTATGTCAACATTTCTGTATAAGGCTATATTTAACTGTCAAATTTAAGTTAAACATATAATTTGCCTTACACGTTGACATAGGAATAAATTTCAATAATAATGGATATTAGCGTCAAAACTC
>NW_026403556.1:0-448 GCF_001194135.2 Octopus bimaculoides | reverse complement strand
ATATATATATATATATATATATATATATATGCATACATACACACATACATCCATACACACACATGCAGAGTACATACATACAAATGTGCACATATGCATACATATATATGTACATACACACACACACACACATATATACATACTTACATACATACAGATGTGTATGCGCACGCCCACTGACGCACACGCATGCGTAGAAACAAAAAAAAAAGAACCATGCAATTCCGATTGCAGAAGCATCAACGACTATTGAAAAGTTTGCAAATTGCAACGAAATTTTTTGTAAAAGATAGAAGATTGGAAATCAGACGGGTGGGAGTGTTAAATTAAAAAGGCACTAAAAGAGAATGTCTCTCCCGAAACACAATAATATACGCTTCAACGCACGAATTCACACAAAGAATGTGTGTATGTGTATTATCTATATATCTGTGTGTGTGTGTGTGTG
>NW_026403555.1:0-220 GCF_001194135.2 Octopus bimaculoides | reverse complement strand
ATCAAACAAGCAAATTCTCCTTTTTAATGCATTCCATTTTTCTCTTAACATTTCAGTAATTCTATGCAGTGTTCTTATACCAACAATAGTCCTTCTTTGTATGTTATGCATCATAGTTACCAGGTATGTAATATAAGACTACATCTTACTACTGAGACTGTTTTAGAGTATCATTATTATTTTAACTTTTTTCTCTATTTCTACTGTACTGAGTCAGAGG
>NW_026403554.1:0-499 GCF_001194135.2 Octopus bimaculoides | reverse complement strand
TTGATCGGATCAACTGGAACCCTCGACGTCGTAAGCGACCGAGTGCCATCCCTTCACGCCATACGTAGGCAGCATGCATTTATGTATACATGTATGCATGCATGCATGTATGTATGTATACATGTATGCATACATGTATGTATGTTTGTATGTATGTGTGTGTATATAAGTGTGTATGAGGGCATGTATATATAAGTGTGCGTGTATGTATTTATGTATGCGTGTGCTTAAAAACGTATATACAACAAACACGTACATGCATATACATACTTGTATTCGTATATACATGTATATGTGTACATACCTGTACACATATACATTCGTTCACACACATAAATATAATTATATATGTATGTAATTATACATACGTATGTGCGTGTAATATATAATTTTCTGTTTTCTTTTCTTTTCTACTCTAGGCACAAGGCTCGAAATTTTTGGAGAGGGTCCAGTCGATTAGATCGACCCCAGTACTCAACTGGTACTTAATTTATCGACG
>NW_026403553.1:0-240 GCF_001194135.2 Octopus bimaculoides | reverse complement strand
GTTTGTGTTGTGGTTGTCGGTTCCGTTGTGGTTGTCGGTTCTGTTGTGGTGGTTGGTTCTGTTGTGTTTGTTACTTCTGTTGTGGTTGTAGTTTGTGTTGTGGTTGTCGGTTCTGTTGTGGTTGTTGCTTCTGTTGTGGTTGTAGTTTGTGTTGTGGATGTCGGTTCTGTTGTGGTTGTTGCTTCTGTTGTGTTTGTTGCTTCTGTTGTGGTTGTAGTTTGTGTTGTGGTTGTCGGTTCT
>NW_026403552.1:634-1461 GCF_001194135.2 Octopus bimaculoides | reverse complement strand
GTGTAGGACTACATTATTCAATGTGTCCAGCTTCCTTTAAGATTGGTAGGAGATGCTATGAGAGAAATTTGGTTACTGGGGCTATTTTTAGCAGCTCCATCGATTGTAATGACCAGCAGAAGGCTTCCGTCTTTCGTTCACATTAGCAGAAGAATGAAGAGGCATGCGAAGGAAGGTAATGAGAAAGACGAAACAAGAAGCAACCAGTGATGAGAAGATTGGCAGTGACGTGCTATGGATGACATCAGCAGTTGCTGACACCAGGCATCGCTTATATGTGAAGCCCTTCACATGGATACACTTGTGTTCTGGGTCACAGCAGTCAACGGAATACATGCAGTCTTTCCAGATGGGGGAGCAACAGTTATAAGTCTTTTCACAGCACTCCAAGCCATCACTGCAATGGTAGTCATAAACGCATGGCTGATGCAGTGCACTTGGAGTGCACCGAAAGTTTGTGCCTTCATGCTTCTGCATGCATCTTCCACTGCAGCATTCTGCATCCGATGAGCATCCATCATTGTAAAACTTGCAGTGATAACCTGTAAAAGAGGAAAGTAATAATAATATTAATAGCAACAGCAATAACAACAACATTAATAATGATGATAATAATAATGTTGATAATAATAATTATTATCAACAACCATTGATAATAATAATGGTTTCAAATTTTGTTACAAGGTCAGCAAATATGAGTGGTGGGGACTAAGCCAATTACATTGACTCCAGTTGTTCAACTGGTTCTTATTTTATCAACCCCATAAGGATGAAAGGCAGAGTCAGCCAAGGCAGAATTTGAACTCAGAATGTAAAGATGGACAAAA
>NW_026403552.1:428-624 GCF_001194135.2 Octopus bimaculoides | reverse complement strand
AGAGTCAGCCAAGGCAGAATTTGAACTCAGAATGTAAAGATGGACAAAATGCTACCAAGCATTTTGCCTGGCATGGTAACGATTCTGCCAGCTCACCACCTTATGAACAACAATAACAGTGATGATAATAATAAACAAACTTTGACGCCATTTCTATATTTAAGAGATGAGGAATTATGTACATTATTTACATTAT
>NW_026403552.1:0-227 GCF_001194135.2 Octopus bimaculoides | reverse complement strand
CGAATTCAGAATCTTGGGGTTAGTAGCCCACGCTCTTAACCACTACGCCAGATGCCTGTGGGCATCTGGTGTAGTGACGTCATTTCTCAACCTACACATACTCACTAATTTCGAATACCCCACATGGACACAACACAGCTGCCTGAACAATCTGATACATCTAACAGCATGGTCGCATGCCATTTTACAAACTTTTCCCCAGTAATTGACATCTTTCTGTTACACAT
>NW_026403551.1:0-463 GCF_001194135.2 Octopus bimaculoides | reverse complement strand
TATATATATATGTATATATATATATATTTTTTTCTTGGTGAAGGACAATTTATGGTGTTATCCTGGGTTAGGAGGTTTGCTTTGTAACTGTGTCGTTTTGGGTTCAATCCCAGTGTTCAGTACATCGGGCTAGTGTCTTCTATTATTGCCCTGAACTGACCAATGTCTTGTGAGTGAATTCATTAGATAGAGACTGTGTGGAAGCCCATCATATTTATGGTGTATCATCAGACCCCATGACCTGTTGGCCTATGACCTCTTTAGAATATGTAATGGAAAGTCTGGGTTATCTCCCTTTTGTTAATTGCTATCGACTTCCGACAGTTGCAAAAGGCCTGCAGAAATCTCTTAAAATGCAAACATGGCCAGAAAATCTCCATTCTGGTGTTAAGTATTGCCCTTGGTCTAATACGATATATATATATAAGCCATGATAGATCGTTGACCAAACACCATTCAATTT
>NW_026403550.1:0-339 GCF_001194135.2 Octopus bimaculoides | reverse complement strand
GAAAGTGGACGTTAAACGATGATGATGATGATGATGATGATGATATATATTTTATTTATTATCTTTTACAAGTTTCAATCATTAGACTGCAACCATGCTGGAGTACCACCTTCAAGAATTTTTAGTTGAAGGAATCAATTCTAGTACTTATGTTTGTTTAAGCCTTGTACCTATTCTATCATTCTCTTTTGCCAAACTGCTAAGTTATTGGTTGTCAAGTAGTGGTGGGGGACAAACAAAGACACATAGTCTAGGGCTACAGTAGAAGACACTTGCCCAAGGTGCCATGCAGTTGGGACTGAACCCAAGACACATGGTTAGGAAGCAAGCTTCTTAACT
>NW_026403549.1:0-302 GCF_001194135.2 Octopus bimaculoides | reverse complement strand
TAAATGATAAACTTCTGGAAAGTTTTAGAGATTTTTACAGTTCCAGTGATTGATTGAATCCATAGTATCGAATTAGATTTCTCCTTTCTGGTTTTGAGAAGCTTAATTTCTCAAGATTGGTATTTAGGCAGTGTGTTACATATCCCAGGGCCCCAATAATTACAGGTATAAACCTGAACATGTAATCTGGATAGAGTAACTGCAGATTTCTCAATAGTTCAACATGTGTTCTCTTTTTCACTGATCTTCGGTTTTATGTTAACATCCACTGGGCAGCTAATTTTCACAACTGTGCACAGTTT
>NW_026403548.1:0-811 GCF_001194135.2 Octopus bimaculoides | reverse complement strand
ATACACACACACACACACACATATATATATATATGTATGTATATATATATGGGTGTGTATTGCATGGAAAAATGCGAGCAAGAGAAATAATATTCCTAAGATTATAAACCTGGAAAATTACAGGACAAGTTATTACATCTGGTAAAGTACAGAACAAGAAAATTTTTACTTAAATTATTGCAGCTAAGAATAAAATTGAAGAGGAGAAGAAGAAGAAGAAGAAGAAGAAGAAGAAGAAGAAGAAGAAGAAGAAGAAGAAGAAGAAGAAGAAGAAGAAGAAGAAGAAGAAGATTGTAAAGCTATCATTAAAGGAGACTTAAAAACATACAACACATCCTGGAGCCAAAACAATACGCATAATGCAAAAGTTTCCTTAGCAGTATCACAACTAAACCTCAATTATATTCTGAAGAATTAACACTTATTTCACTGTGCTAATTACACCACTGATGCAAGGCGTCGAGCTCCGCTTGAACACTCCTAGTTACCATAATCGCACGACTAAATTACCCCCAAACTTTTCTCTTTCATTAATTGTTAGTTCAGAAAAGACATCAAGATGTACTAAGACTGGAAAAATGAAAAGAAGAACAGAAAGAACAAAAACACAAAACTGCCAATAAAACGAAGCAGACTGACAAATGGAGCAGATGATTTGGAAGTCCGGAGACAGAAGATTAAACGATGCCAATTCTAAAAATATTCTGGTGAAGATAAGAATATAATGTTGTGTGTGTGTGTGTCTTTTAGCTTTTCTTTTACTTGTTTCAGTCATTAGATTGCAGCCATGCTGGGGACATCGTCTTGAACA
>NW_026403547.1:0-237 GCF_001194135.2 Octopus bimaculoides | reverse complement strand
TACATACATACATACATATATATATATGTATGTATGTATGTATATGAATACATATATATATATATTTTTTTTATAGGTAACTCGACACACACGCGGGCGAACACGCAGAAGTAAAAGATTTTGTTCCTATACATACATGTGCACACTTGTATACACATACATATGTATATACAAACGTATAAGCATATATCTTTATATGTGACTCGACACACACACGCACATGCACACACACACACA
>NW_026403546.1:0-271 GCF_001194135.2 Octopus bimaculoides | reverse complement strand
CCAGGCATGAACCCAAACTGCATCTCATCTAAACTGACCCGCTCCCTGAGGAGTTGGGCTATGAACCTCTCCTTGACTTTCATTACCTGATCTAACAGCTTGATACCTGTGTAATTATTTGTATCTAAAGCGTCACCTTTACCTTTGTAGCAGTTGACTATGGTGCTGCTACACCAGTCATTGGGTATGACTCCTTCGGGTGACTAGGGTGACTAGGCTACAGCCGACACTACCTGATATTTTGAGCATCTCTGCAGTGATTCCTGATGGG
>NW_026403545.1:180-293 GCF_001194135.2 Octopus bimaculoides | reverse complement strand
ATATTCTTCTCCAGAAACCAAGCAGTTACTCTGGAGGTCTGGACAAAGTTGGCTTCAAATTGATAAGTTCCTGGCTCTGAATATAAGTTGATGTCAATAAAGAGTTAAAAGAC
>NW_026403545.1:0-107 GCF_001194135.2 Octopus bimaculoides | reverse complement strand
GTTGTAGAATCTAAATTATGATACTAAATATATAAAATGTTATCGTGCTTAAATGTTGTATGAACTAAATATATAGAATGTAATCATATTTAAACATTGTAGACACT
>NW_026403544.1:0-345 GCF_001194135.2 Octopus bimaculoides | reverse complement strand
GCAAAACAAAAGTCAAACATAAAATAATAATAATAATGATAATAATAATATATTACTACAAATAATTATGGTTACAAATTTTGGCACAAATCCAACTGTTTTAGAGGCGAGGGTAAGTGGGTAACATCAACCTCAGTGCTAAGGTGGTACTTTATTTTATTGACACCCTGGAAGAATGAAAGTTAACCTCAGCAGGAAATGAACTCAGAATGTAACAAGCCAAAACAAATATTGTAAAGCATTTTTTAATTTTTTTTATGAAGCCAGTTCAATAATAATAATTCCTTACTCCAAGCTAAGCTCTGCCAATGACTTAACAAAGTAGTGCTGGAAGCTTTTGCATGG
>NW_026403543.1:0-381 GCF_001194135.2 Octopus bimaculoides | reverse complement strand
AATAGCAGTTAAAATACTAATTCTTCTACTACAATATATCTCCACAGATATATTTTTTCCATACCGAACTACTTAGTAAAATTATTAATTATTAATTTATTAATAAATCAATAATTCTTTACCCTATATCTATAATGATAATTCACTCTCTGATAGTAAACTGCAGCTTTTCTACGGTACTGCTTGTGATGCACATGGTGTATCTTGAGGTTGGATAGGGACTTACTCGTCTATATAAATTCAGAAGTGCTGTTTCTCTTATGTGATGTTTGATGTCGCCTGATCGAGCATGCATGGCTTTGAGTATTATTATCTGTGGAGATATATTGTCGTAGAAGAATTAGTATTTTAACTGCTATTTCTAAATTTCGGTATGTGATG
>NW_026403542.1:691-916 GCF_001194135.2 Octopus bimaculoides | reverse complement strand
AAGTTTCCATTTTGCTGGATGTTATGAGGCAACAAAGTCGGAGGTGTATACATCTGTAGTAATACCCATTCATTTATACGATTTTTTCATTTCATGTTTATTTCATTCATTGTTTGCAATGTTCTCCTCCCCCTCTCTCACTCACACACACACTGAAAAGCTTACAGATGAGCTCTTGAATTGAAATCTCTGTTCCTTTGGGGGGAAGGTAAAACTTGACAAACT
>NW_026403542.1:0-269 GCF_001194135.2 Octopus bimaculoides | reverse complement strand
TATATATATATATATATATATATATATATATATATATATATCTTGTTTTCCATTTGTGTCTTTCGTTGTTCGAAAAATAGTTCATATTCCATGTAAACGTACTGCGCATATTTTTGTTGTACACGTTTCATGACGTCCTGTGCCCACATATGCACATATATATACGTATAGATGTAAATATGTACATATACGTATGCATATATGCATATATATATTTCATTTTTTTTTCATTTTACATTTTATCTAGTTTCAGCTCATAAGCTGTGGCC
>NW_026403541.1:0-291 GCF_001194135.2 Octopus bimaculoides | reverse complement strand
CCATGTCAGCTGTATCATAAGCATTTCTACTATTACGATTTGGCCGTAATTGGCGTTTTTCAGTATGGTTTACATCTCCTTTGTTGGTATTTAGATGCGTATATTCACTAGATCCAGTAGGACCTTTCTCGCATTCTACTATTGTTTATGCGGTGCATAAGTTGCTCTAAATTGGCAAAATTTGCGTAGGATACCTACACGGTGAGGTGATTACAGATAGCATGATATCGATTAGATTTAGGAAAACATTTGTCCAAAGCGGAGTGACGGTCGAAATTCCGCTAAACATTT
>NW_026403540.1:0-452 GCF_001194135.2 Octopus bimaculoides | reverse complement strand
GGAGAGCTTCTCCGTTTCTATCATCACGTTTTCACGTGATACAGCGGCTATTGCCGAAAACTTTTTTGCTGGCCCATCCAGCGGTTTTATTTGATGAATTATTTCGACCGACATACTCGGTCGAAATTAATTCTTACACGCAAAAATTTTCAATTCTTTTCCCTAAAAACGGGAAACCTATGTTTTTTTTTTTCCTATTAAAGAGGATACCAGTTCAAATCCTACCCCCGCGGGGTGTGTAGTAGTAGTAGAGCTTGTAATGCGCTCACTTTTTCGAAAACGGGAAACCTATAATCTGTTTTTTCCCCTCTTAATGAGGACAATAGTTCAAATACAGCGGCTTAAGTTCAATTTCCCACACAACACAGAACACATTAAAGACGTGAAACCTATATTTTTTGTTTTTTTCCTCTTAAAGAGGATACCAGTTCAAATCCTACCACAAGCTTATT
>NW_026403539.1:0-482 GCF_001194135.2 Octopus bimaculoides | reverse complement strand
GTATATATATAGCAAAATAATTGGGATTCAGGTGAATTAGGTACTTAAGTTGAGACACCAAAAATTAGTGCAGCATTATCCGTACAATTTCAAAAGATGGTGAATAAAATCAAAATAATCAACAGGACATCCAGAAGTGATACAGTATGACCGTTTCAAGCGGCTGCATTTAATTGAACAATGCAATCATTACATCAGTTTAAATGCAGAGCTATCCTCAGCTGCATAAATAAATAAATTGAATTAATTTGAACAGTCGGATACATTTGTATAATTTGTATATTTCTATTTATTTATTTATGCAGCTGAGGATAGCTTAGCATTAAATTTGATGTAATGATTGCATTGTTCAATTAAATGGAGCCACTTGAAACGGTCGTACTGCATCACCTCTGGATATCCTGTTGCTTATTTCGATTTTATATATATATATAATAACCCTGAAATCCGGATCCGTTCGTGCTGCAGATGTTGGTGAGAGG
>NW_026403538.1:0-358 GCF_001194135.2 Octopus bimaculoides | reverse complement strand
TATTATTTTGGTTTGGCACAGGTTTAGTCTTATTACTGGTAGGATTTATGTGTGTGATGGGTTTCTATCTATAATGTTAGATATCCACAAGTTTTCAGCAGTCTTTCAAGTGCTTAGAACACTCCTGATAACCTTTGCTGTCCCAGAGAAAAGAAATTTTCTGTTGAAGCACTACCAGACGTACCATTTCAAAATCTTACATTTCTCCGAATCCAGTACTCTTTCGATTCAATGATTGCACCATGTGTTTCCAGTTACAAATCCCCACTTCTGGCACAGTTTACAGTGTAAAACATTTACAACTTGACCGTACCTCCATTTCTTATATTCTTCCGTTGCCAACTTGGGGTATTCTTCC
>NW_026403537.1:0-388 GCF_001194135.2 Octopus bimaculoides | reverse complement strand
AAATATACCACGATGTAAATGATTGTGTTTACTTGCACGTGTATACGTTTTACAGAGCGCGAGAGGAAGAGGGGTAGAAATGAATAGAGATTGAGATCAATGTGTATGTTGTTGTCACAGGTCATGTATGTGTTTTTACGTATCTATGTTATGAAAAATAGGTAAAGAATACTGAGATGAAAGTTTAATCTATGACGTTGTATGTATCACTTTCTCTCTCTCTCCCTCTCCCTCTTTTACTCTTACTCTCTATATTTTTATGTTGAGCGCGTGTGTAAGAATGGCGTTCCAGGTAGAAGGGATGAAATATAAATGTTGCTAGAAACGACAGCCAAATGTCCCTTAAATCACACAAAGTAAACGGAATTTTAAAAATATAATTACTGCA
>NW_026403536.1:0-463 GCF_001194135.2 Octopus bimaculoides | reverse complement strand
TTCTGTATTTTGCCTTTAGCCCTGTTTTTTCTTGTGCATGTGCATATATAAACGTGTGTATGAACCTTTTTTGTGCGTGCGTGTTCGAGCATGTATGCGGGTGTGTATATATTTCTTGGCAAATGTGTGGGTGAGCATGTGTGAGTTTCAAGTGGATGAGTATATACATATAGGCACATGCATGTGGGTATTCGTGCGCGCATGTGTATGTATGGACATATGTGCTTACGCAAATACTATGAACATTTTTACTCCCTTACCTTTACTCCCTCCCCTTACTTAGCGGTCATTCTATTGGCTCTTTTGTCTTAATAACGGTCAACTACACAGTAATTTCCCTTTGTTTTAACTGTCATTTTCATAGAATTTTTTCAATTGCCAGATAATTGAAGAGATGCTGGCGTGGGTTTCTGCCCCAACATCCGAAACTCAGAGTTTTATCATGGCTACCGAATAATTGTCA
>NW_026403535.1:0-630 GCF_001194135.2 Octopus bimaculoides | reverse complement strand
TTATCTATACTTTCGTAATTTATTAACCTTAATTAGAGTATAATTTAAATATTGATAAACCCTCGTAACAACCATAACATACTAAATTTATGTACGTATGAAAATACCGGTATGGGTGTTTTTATATATACGCGTGTATCTTACCCTTGTTTTTACTCTTATCAATATTATTTTTTTTAATATATAAATATGCATTTACGTATGATTTTTTGGATGTATGTACATTTTTGTGTAAAAATGTATTTATTAAAACATAGGTTTGTTTATATATTCATATATGAGTGTACTTGTGAATACGTATGTGAGCATATTTGTGTAGATGTATTTTTTATTTAAAAAAAATATAAGTAAACATTTAGATGTTTGTGTATGTGTAAATATAAATGTGTGTATATGATTGTGTATACAAGTTTATGTGAGTGTGTATATCCACATGTGTATGTATGTGTATATATATATATGTGTGTGTGTCTGTGTATGTATGTGTATATATATATATATATATATGTATGTATATATGTGTATGTGTGTGGATGAGTGTATATGTGTATATGTATGCATACATGTATACTTGTGTGTGGGGGGGTGTACGTATGTATACATGTATGTATATGTATATGCGAATCTGTT
>NW_026403534.1:619-729 GCF_001194135.2 Octopus bimaculoides | reverse complement strand
AAACTGATCCAACTTACAGTATCCTTAAACTTGGGAGGTCCTTGAATGTTCCGTCATCATTATATGAAATACTATTGTTATACAGTGATCTGTAGCATAAGAAATAGTTG
>NW_026403534.1:436-580 GCF_001194135.2 Octopus bimaculoides | reverse complement strand
TATTAAGGACGACAAGTGAAATAGCAAAAACAAAGGTGAGTAGCTTATGATGACGTTGCTGATGATATGGCACGAAATGATGACGATGATGACGGTCATTATGATAACGATATTGTGTCTGACTTTTCCGTTGTTGCTGATGAT
>NW_026403534.1:0-231 GCF_001194135.2 Octopus bimaculoides | reverse complement strand
GTGATTGTTTAGGAGGTTCCCTGTGCTGCATGTGTTCATGATAATTGTCACGGACACATTCATTCACACACCTGAAGGATTAGACGTATGGACTAGTCGAGGTAGGGTATTGGTTCAGAAGAGATGTCGATAGGAGAAGGTGTTTTGGATTCTCCAAAAGTACGTTATGTGAACATATTGATTTTACCTCCCATTCGTTATCATGTATATTATATATATATCCAACGCTAT
>NW_026403533.1:0-354 GCF_001194135.2 Octopus bimaculoides | reverse complement strand
TGAAGGATCGTTCTTTATGTTGTTTGTCTTGTTTTCCATTTGTGTCTTTCCTTGTTCAAAAGAATAGTTCAAATTCCATATACTCATACATCCTTTTTTTTTTGTTCTACGTTTCATGACATCCAGTGCCCACATATATACATGCACATATCTATACAAATGTATATATACATATGTATACATTTACACATACATATAAATATATACATATAGAAATATATATATACATATATATACATATACACATATATATAAATATCTATGTACATATAAATATCGATGTACATATACATATATATACATGTATATATATACATATATATAAATATATATATACATATATATATAAATATA
>NW_026403532.1:0-237 GCF_001194135.2 Octopus bimaculoides | reverse complement strand
CACACACACATATATATATATATAAAGGTAAGGCATAAATAATAGTCATTACATATTTTACTTTATTGAAGTAAATTTGACTTGCAGTTGTTTCCAGTAGTCATTATAGGTTTGTTATTGGCAAGTTTACTCAAACAATCCATTGATAGGCTGAGAAAAATTGAATGACCTAGAAAGTTAATGTTACTTATACAAAAACTCACCTGTGAGGTTTTTGCTAAGACTGTTAACAGATAC
>NW_026403531.1:0-361 GCF_001194135.2 Octopus bimaculoides | reverse complement strand
TTGTTGTTAATGTTACTATTATCATTGTTGTAGTTATTATTATTACGAAGTCTATCGTGTCGGTAGTACGGTACAAGTACTTTTCTCTTTTTTTTTTTGTTACATATCAGCACTCAGTAGATGTTTACTACTTATTATTAAACAGAATTGTAATTCTAGCTGTCACGTTATCTGTTGTTATTTTCCTCCTATCGTTCATCAATAGCATTTCAAATATACTTTTCATAATATCTCGATATTTGTAACACTAAACTGTCCAGTAAATTCATCACATTAAATTCATCGAAGGAATTACATGGTAGTAACTATACCGCTTGCCACCCAATTTCGACAGACAGTTAGTAGTTCGTTATAAGGTAAT
>NW_026403530.1:229-418 GCF_001194135.2 Octopus bimaculoides | reverse complement strand
AACTGCAGGTTATTTTTGAGAAGCGTTCCCCCACTCGGTGGTGTTTCGGAACAAGTCCATATTTGTTTCATTTTTCTCTATTATGTGCGTATGTGCATCCGTAGATTTCTAGACAGTGAAGAGAAGCCGTCATAAGAAAACTTTCGTTCAAAATAACATGCACACGATTTTTTTTTCTCAATAGAAGTA
>NW_026403530.1:0-219 GCF_001194135.2 Octopus bimaculoides | reverse complement strand
AGAGAACAGGAGCAAAAATAGGAATATACACGCACGGTTAAATATAGAAACTATCACAGTGTCGCTTCCCGAAGAATTTTAAAATGTTAGCTTTCCGAAACTTTTTTTTCAATCTTGCAAAAACACGAAGATTAACACAAATATATTTTACACACCTGTCGTATACGTAGGTTTTGTTTTTTTCACTTTAAAGGTGGATTAATCCCAACAAAATAACAT
>NW_026403529.1:0-489 GCF_001194135.2 Octopus bimaculoides | reverse complement strand
CTGTAATAATTTAATTGAGTCTATTTTTTGATGTTCTTACAATATTTATTATGTTTATGCTTTTATTCCGTGAGAAATTTAACAATTTTATTATTTATCTATTTTTTTTTTCTCAAAAAATGAGTATTTTTTTTTTTCTTCTTTTGTATATTTAGCTTTTTCGTTCTGTGAAAGATGCAAATAGCCGAGCTGATGTTATCTCCATCTAACCATTCATCCATCCATCTTTTCCACTCACTATTCCGAAAAATATCGTGAACGGCAGACGAAATACCGCTGAGCGCTTCGCCCGGCGTCCGAACGACTCTGCCAGCTCGCCCCCTTTTCCGGGTGTCTATATTCTGAGCTGAAATGCCTTCGAGGTTAACTTTGTCTTTCGTCCTTTCTGGGTCGATAAAATAGGTACCAGTTGATATTGCTTATGTAGGTTTTCTTGTTTAATGCTGAGATAGAATTAGACAACAACAACAGCAACAATTTTGCAAAAAA
>NW_026403528.1:0-459 GCF_001194135.2 Octopus bimaculoides | reverse complement strand
ATTTGGTAGACGGAAACTGTGAAAGACATCCGTGTGTACACACACACAGACACGCACACAGACACGCGTATATATATAAACACACATGCATACATTCATACGAAGGTTTAATAACCGAAACAAGATAATATATCTATATCTATAACTACGTCTAAAACTTGTTAGTATGACTACTGTGTTGATATCTTCGAACGGACTGACATGTTGAAGTGCGTTGATATCTGCGAATATTAAATGTCGGTGTCACTACTGCGTTCATTATTTACATTATTTACATTTGATGGATATTTGTCCTCATCTTGTTTGTTGTTACCACAACTCTTCGGCTGATATACTCTTCAGCCTTCTTCAGGTGTCTTGGTAGAATTTTGAACTCAACCTCGGGTTTTTATTTTATGTTTGACTTTTTTTTTGCATTTGTACAAGTTGGATACAAGTCTCACCCAGAGACCTCAAGAG
>NW_026403527.1:0-350 GCF_001194135.2 Octopus bimaculoides | reverse complement strand
CTCACGCACAGAATTTGGCAGAGTTTCTACAGCTGGATGCCCTTCCTAACTCCATCCACCCAGAGAGTGTAGTGGGTGCTTTTACGTGCCATCGGCACGAAGGCCAGTCAGGTGGTACTGGCAACGGCCACGCTCAAAATGGTGTATTTTATGTTTCGTGTCCAATGAAGGGGACGGCATTGGCAAGGGTGCCAGTCGTCGAATTAACTCGATTTCAATATCAATTGTCTCAATAGGTCTTCGCAAGTGGAGTTTAGTTTCCAATGAAGGAAAGTACGCATAAGTGGACTGGTTGAGGCTTTAGATTTAGGTCTCACTTGGCTTGCTGGGTCTTCTCACGCACAGCATAT
>NW_026403526.1:0-247 GCF_001194135.2 Octopus bimaculoides | reverse complement strand
CTATATATATATATATATATATATATATATAGAATTATACATACACATGCATATATATATTTATTTATTTATTTTATAAATATTCATGCATATATACATGCATACATTCATACATGCATACATACATACATACATAAGTACATACATAATCAGCATTCTAAATGTAAATATGTAAATGTACTGGAAAACTTCAATGCATAAATGGATATTTCGAGGAAAGACAGACAGACAGACAGACAGACAGACA
>NW_026403525.1:0-404 GCF_001194135.2 Octopus bimaculoides | reverse complement strand
TTCTCCTTTCATATCTACATCTTTTATATTGACTTTTCTATGTATTTTTTATGTACTTATTATATTCTGTTTTTTTTTTAAATTTTTTTTTTAATATGTGGGGTAGATGAGGCCCATTAGCCAAGTGAAGGCAACTCTTCTAGAAGGACACTCCGACATAAAACCAGGTCCATGACTTCTGTGGGAGCAGATTGGGCTCTTAAAAAAAAATTTTTTTTTATGAGGTCGTGGTTAGGACAACCAGTATAGGAGAATAAAACTCCGAATTCAAATTGATCTACCACTGCTGGCTTGCAGTCTCCTTTTGAGGAAAAGCCTAGGAGAGGATACCCTGATATAAAACCTGCAGTCAACTTAATACTAGTCATCTTGCTCTCGCTTGTCACTGGATTATACTATTTTGA
>NW_026403524.1:0-367 GCF_001194135.2 Octopus bimaculoides | reverse complement strand
TATATACATATATAGATGTGAATATGTATATGTATATATATACATACGCATACACAAGGTACACACACACACATGCACACACGTATATGCATTATATCATATAATATGTTATATTCTCTGAAATTCATCAAAAGAAGTTGATTACTTTCATATGTAGTCTTCTACGTAGGATCCAAGTGTAATTTCATAGGTCTTTTTTTTTTGCCTAATACTTCACTCAAACATTTTGCCTCGAACCTTGGTCTTCCTGGGGTGCATGTATAAAAAAAATACAGTGAAGGGATGAACTGATCATAGTAAGGGCTTATACATACATGCATACATGCATACATATATGTATGTATGTATGTATGTATGTATGTATGTA
>NW_026403523.1:0-237 GCF_001194135.2 Octopus bimaculoides | reverse complement strand
CAAGTGCCAGAAAGGCGACGCTGGGCACAGGTGCCATCACAATTTCAATTTCACTTGCCCCAATAAGTCTTTGCAAGCTGAGTTTCGTGTCCCAATGAAGGAGACGACGTTGGCATGGGTGCCAGTCGTCGAATTTAACTTGATTTCGATTTCACTTGCCTCAACAGGTCTTCGATGTGTGTGTGTATCAGGTACACAACACTGCTTTTCCCCTTCCCAGGCTACAGGCCCACACCC
>NW_026403522.1:0-258 GCF_001194135.2 Octopus bimaculoides | reverse complement strand
TATTATTACAGCCATCATCATCACACTCACCAGCAGTACCACCATAATTACCACTACCACCACCACCACCACCATAGCTACTACCATCACCATCACATTCATCAGGACTAGCCTTACCTGTTATTAGGTCATAGGTCACATCAATGACAGCATCAACAACTACCACCATACTCACTACCACAGCAACTATTTCAGCCAATACACTTACTTACTAAACTACCACCTCTGTTGTGCTACATTCCACAGTTGAATTAGAAC
>NW_026403521.1:831-1037 GCF_001194135.2 Octopus bimaculoides | reverse complement strand
TATATATATATATACTCATATATATGTGTGTGTGTCTGTGTTTAAATATATATATATAGTTGAAATTTGTAGAAAAACAAAAATCGAAGTCAGGTGTGTGGACAAAAAGCAAGTGTATTAGTTTGACGCTCGGGAAAATGAAAAAGTCTTTTACGTTTCGAGTCTACGCTCTTCAACAGAAAGGAATAAAAGAAAATAAACAGAGA
>NW_026403521.1:0-821 GCF_001194135.2 Octopus bimaculoides | reverse complement strand
AAAATAAACAGAGAGAGAATGAAAACATTTGTAGATTAGCGGCCAAAATATTTCTCAATAATAAATATGAGATCTGAATGTCTTTAAAAAAATCATAGATATGATCCGAGTGTAATAAAAAAAGGTGGCTGGGGGCGGGGCAGTGGGAATCTAAATGTCAATGAAAATCTACCTTTCTTAAATGAATACATTCACAATTATAGAATACAATTAAAATCAAAGAATCAGAATCTACATATTTCATATTTCCAAATGTCTGCTCTTTTCTTTTTCCAACCGTTTTATTTTGGTGAGTTTCAATAGTTTCATTGTCTTTCGGAAGTCTGAGTTGTTCCTTGAGCATTTATAAAAGGGGAAGATCTTGAATTTTCCTTCTCTACATATTTCCAAATGTTTCCTTAGTGGAATTTTCCGTAGTTCGACTTGTCGGATTTGCTGTCTGTGGATTCTTACGCGTTGTCAAAAGGAATTCTGCAATGTTTTCTCCAAGATACATTCTATGTATTTATAGTTATTTACAAGTAACAGCAACCACACATTTACTAGACTTCTCTGTAGAGACGAGAGTCAGCCATGCAGCTATGTTTTAAGAAGAGATTAAACACCAAATAATCCTAATCTGATTGACTCATTAAGTCTTTTCATATTGTGGGTGTCTGTTATTTCGTACAAATCTATCTATCTATCTATCTATCTATCTATCTATCTATCAGTTTTACTGCTTGAATATATATATATATGTATGTATGTATGTGTGTGTATGTGCATATGTATATATATATATATATATATATATATTTTATTTTATTTTATTTTATATT
>NW_026403520.1:0-250 GCF_001194135.2 Octopus bimaculoides | reverse complement strand
AGATATGCTGTGATTGAGAAGACCCGGCAAATAAAGTGAGATCACAGCTGTAGCTTTTACCAGTGTCGCATAACCAGCCCATTTAAAAGTACCTTTGAATCATCAAGCGACACACTGTGCTTGAGGAGACCTACTGAGTCAAGTAAAATCAAAGTCAATTTGAATATGTAAACATAATTTTATTCCACGCTAAAATTATTAATACACAAAGTGTGTGTGTGTGTGTGTGTGTGTGTGTGTGTGTGTGTGT
>NW_026403519.1:0-555 GCF_001194135.2 Octopus bimaculoides | reverse complement strand
GAAAGCGGACGTTAAACGATGATGATGATGATGATGATGATATATAAGACCCACAAGGATATACGCAGAATTGCACCTAAGGACTTACATTCATGGATCTATGCAGGATTGCACTTGAGGACTCATGCTCTGCTTTCTCCAATTTCGGAAATTTGAACTATGGTCTTTTATGATTCTTTTTTCATCTTTCTTTCTATCTCATTATCTCTTACTCCATCATCTTATTAATATACACTATTCCCATTTTTCCTATTTTTTTCTCCTGTAAGATTTTTAATTTCTTTCTATAATAATATTGTATATGACTTGAGATATTTGCCTTGCCTTAATGTTTGCTGATGCAGAGTAGATAAAACAAGGGGACAACCGATGAAGGGATTGTTCTTTATGTTACTTGTCTCGTTTCTCTATTTGTTTCTTTCATTCGAACAAAGGTTCATTTTCCATGTTTTTGTTTTTTTATGGTGTCATTTTTCATTTTGTTCAGGTTTTTTTGATGTCCTGTACCCATATATGTATGTATATATAGATATATATGTAGGTGTGTACATATAT
>NW_026403518.1:0-280 GCF_001194135.2 Octopus bimaculoides | reverse complement strand
TGTCTTTTCGTAACGCCAGCAAACCCAGCAGATCTATATAATGTTTATATAGATCAGGAACTGTGTTTAGTTAAACATACAATGAACACAGATATGTGTGTACATAATTACGTGCATACAATGTATATGTATCATTTCATTCTTTCTTTCTCACTGTGTATATGCGTATGTATAAATGTATATGTACATATATGTATATAACTTATGAATATGTTTGTGTGTATGTATTAGCTTATACATGCATACATACATACATACATATAAACGCACACACACACAC
>NW_026403517.1:0-759 GCF_001194135.2 Octopus bimaculoides | reverse complement strand
CCAAATCCACTCACAAGACTTCGGTCGGCCCGAGGCTATAGTAGAAGACATTTGCCCAAGGTATCACGTAGTGGAACTGAACCCAGAACCACGTGGTTGGTTAGTCTTTACTGCATTTTTTTAATGTTTTTTTTTTCTTTTTTTGATTTTGTGTTATAATTTCTCCATCCCATAATAGACATAACGATAAACTCTCAACTTCAGTTTATTTTATATCAGTTCCTTCAACCTCGAATATATAACATTTCAATTATTAATCATTATTACACCGTTATACGTTTTAGAAATCATTAGAGATTTCAATAGATGTGACAACAGGAAGAACTTTAACAGTTTCATTTGAATGTTCTGTGGTAAATAACTTAATGGAAAACTAGAAAAACACTACTGGTGCTTTTCAATATTTTACTTTGATTTTTGTTTCTTCCATCCTTATTGTCACATTTATAAGAAATCTTTATTATGGTTGAAAGAAATCAATACGTTTGTAATTGTTGTTGTTGTTTTTGTTGTTGTTGTTGTGTTCACAATTCAAGATTCATATTTGTTATTCCCGCTTTTTCCCCAATTTACTGTCTGACAACATCTCCATACAAAATAATATTTTGTCTCAATTAAAAAGAAATAGAATGATATAGATATATTTTACTGAAAATATTTATCATTACTTCTCTTTATAACTGTCTCTCCTACCCTGTCTTTACCTTTCTCTCTCTTTCACACACTCTCTCTATCTCTATCTCTTTCTCTAGCTCCATA
>NW_026403516.1:1453-3485 GCF_001194135.2 Octopus bimaculoides | reverse complement strand
GGTGTACCACAGTATAGAGCGGTCACCGCTTTTTTGGGGGGGTTCTCTGTACGTTGTAATCTAAGTATTTAGGTGGAGAAGAGTTGTCCACATTTTTGGTGTTGCTAATTACTTTATTTATCTTAGATTTAGCCCTAGTGTTATAAGTGTGTTTGTGGGGGTCTGTTGGAAAATGTGGGTGGTTGGTTGCGGTTGTGATTATTGGTATGTCTTTGGGATGTGATTTGGGATATAAATTGTTTAAGTCGCGTGTTATGGATGTATTTTATTTGTTGGGAGAAACCACTAGCGGCGAGAGCTTGATTGTTGTATGGAGCGTGATTGTTGAAGATTTCTTCGGAAGAGGATAGATCAGATATGCGGGTTGAAATACCCATGACTATGTTATCGAAAGTAGATCAGTGGTGATTAGAGTGAACGTTGAGGTATTTCAGGTATTGGTTAGGTTTATGATAGGGGGAATATTGTGAGTTTGACAGGTTTAGAGTAACGTCTAGAAAGTTAGCCGTTTTATATGCGTTTTCAAATGTGATGGATAGATTCAGATTAGAGAAGAATTTGTGTAGATCCTTTCTAGTCCTTTCCAGAGAAGATTTATTAATGGCCAAGTAAGTAATAAGGCATCGTCCCTATATAGACTTCTGCGGATATTAGGGAAATGTGAGCGCAGTTGGTGAAGTATATATAATCCAACTAAATCAGTGGCCAGAGCGGAATCAGATGATCCCATGGTTATATCGAATAAGTTGTTAGAGTTATTATTATGTTGGTTAGCTCGGCACCAGAGTTTGTTTTCAAAGGATATAAGTGTTTTGCGTTCATTTATATTCATATATATACATACATAAACACATACATACACATATATACACACATACATATATATATATATATATAAAAAGTCTCAGTGTTGCTAGTTTAGAGAATCTAGACTCGGTCGATATTTTCTTATGAAACACATTTCCTTGCTAATGCATTCATTTTGGCTAGTATTGTCTTTGGGAAATTTGTTGGATGTACATTCATCGATGTGTTGGCTGGGAGGTATTTTCCTGTATTCCGGAATCCTAATTTGAGATTTGTGCACCACCGTCTTCTGACATAGGCTGTTTTTTTTGTGTGTCCAGTATATTGCCGTTCACATCCTGAGCTTGTAATTAAGTAAATCAAGTTCTCCGATGCACATGTAAAATTAGTTTTTTTATGGTTAAATTATGGCCTTGTTGTAATCGGTACTCTGATCCTTCTATTATGTTGATACAGATCCCACAGTTGAGTCTTTTGTTACTGTTAGCTGAAGTGGTTATTGTTGAGTGTAATTTGGCCTGGGTTAAAATGTTTTTTATTGATTTTGGTTGTCTCTTGCTTTTGATAATCGTGTGTGTTTTGAGGATTTGATTGATCTTTGGGTCTCTCTTGAGTAGAGCTGTGCTGTGGAATATAGTGTTGAAGGCCTCGTTGTTATGTGGGCTGTGTGTGGAAATGTAAGGCAGGGTTTTCAATTTTTCTTCCTTCTTTGGTCTTGAATGTCTAAGTTCTTGTGTATTTAAGTTAAGTACTCATTGAATCATATTGTCGATTAAGGGTTCTGGGTAATTCCTATTGATGAGTGTGGTTTTTAATTTCTGGAGTCGTGTGTAACGGGTGTTTGCACCTGATACTATTGTGCATATTCTTTTGGCTAAACAAAATGGGATATTCATCCTGGTGTGTCTCGGGTGGCAAGAATTAAATGGCAGGTACTGTCTTGAGTCCGTGGGTTTGTAATAGATATCTGTCTCCGTTTTGTTCCCGACTTTCTTAATAAGGATATCTAAAAACGGTAGTTGTTCTTGTACTCTATCATAAATTGGAGGCTTTCATTTATTCCATTAAGAAGTGTTTGGAATTCGTTAAGTTTTTCTATTCTTTCATTCCAGAGGATGAAGCAGTCATCAAGACATCTTTTCCAGTTGTTTTGAATGTAGGTAGAAAAGGAGTTTCTACCTACATTTTTCTCAAGTTTCTCTAGTATAGTTTAATTTCAAGATAG
>NW_026403516.1:0-356 GCF_001194135.2 Octopus bimaculoides | reverse complement strand
TATATATATATATATATATTTATAGAATTATACCAAAACTTGGCAAAAATATTGTATCTGTTATCAAACGTAGCAAAATACTCACAAGTGAGTTTTTGTATTTATATCGATTTAAATAAGAGCTAAAATGTGATCCATTGTAAAGACCTTATTATGACCTATGATCATGGATATTGCATCGAAATGATCATAGGTCATAATAAAGTCTTTACAATGGATCAGATTTTAGCTCTTATTTAAATCGATATATATATATATGTGTGTGTGTGTATGTATGTATGTATGTATGTATATATGTATATGTACATGTATATGTATGTATATGTATATATGTATATATATACATGTACATATAT
>NW_026403515.1:0-514 GCF_001194135.2 Octopus bimaculoides | reverse complement strand
ATTAGACTAGTGCTTCATCATAGGTTAGCTACCGTCATCTCGGCCTATGCACCTCAACCGGGGCTACTGGATGGGCAGAAAGACCAATTCTACGACACCCTCTTGCAAACTACCTCGTCGACGAATGGCAGGGACCTTCCCTTTGTAGCTGGTGACTTCAACGGTCATGTAGGACGTCATGCAGGGGGCTTCCATGGCATCCATGGAGGTTATGGCTTCAGTTCCTGCGATGAGGAGGGAACCAGACTGCTGGAGTTCTGTGATGCAAACAACCTTATGGTTTGCAATACCAACTTCAGGAAACCAGCCTGTCACCAAGTCACCTACCGTTCCGGCAGACGCTCTAGCCAAATCAACTACATCCTCGCCAGAAATAGGGAAAGAGGGCAGCTTATAAATGCCAAAACCTTCCCTGGCGAAGAATGTACCCCTCAACACAGGTTAGTAATTAGCAACTTCGAAATCAAGGCAAAAAGGATGCCCAGATGTAGACCGGCTTGGAGAAGGGTTTGGA
>NW_026403514.1:0-399 GCF_001194135.2 Octopus bimaculoides | reverse complement strand
CATACATAAACAGATAGATAGATAGATAGATAGATAGATAGATAGATAGAAAGAGTGAGGATGGGGATAGCTTGGTACTTGGTACATTTATACACTTTTCTGCATCTTTCAATACATCTCAACGCCTCTATAAAACGTGTGTATGTCTTTATAAATACATGCACAATATACACAAACATATATAGACACTTGTATATTTTTTGCGTGTATTTTTCTTAACCTCTTTCAACAGTTTTTACCATATACATACATACATTCATCTATCTATCTATCTATCTATTTATCGATATACCTGTCTATCTATCTTCTCTATCTACATACCTGTTATCTATCTTCTCTATCGACATACCTGTCTGTCTATCTATCTATCTATCTATATGTATGTATATATATATATAT
>NW_026403513.1:0-620 GCF_001194135.2 Octopus bimaculoides | reverse complement strand
ATATATATATATATATATATGTATATATGCATATATACATAGGTACATATATATGTATATGTGTGCATACATTTGTATGTATGTATGTATGTATGTATGTAGATTTGTATGTTTTGTTTTATGTATGCATTCTCATGCACATAGTTGCATATCTAGACATGCTCATATATATATAAATGATAAACTTCTGGTAAGTTTCACAGATTTTTACAGTTCCAGTGATGGACTGGATCTGTAGTCTTCGAATTAGCTTTCTCCTTTCTGGTTTTGAGAAGCCTAATTTCTCAAGATTGGTATTTAAGCAATATATTACATATTCCAGGGCCCTCAATGATTATAGGTATAAATCTGAACTTGTTGTCTGGATAGAGTAACTGCAGATTTCTCAATAGTTCAGCATAGATATTCTCTTTTTCACTGATCTTCAGCCTTATGTTAACATCCGCTGGGCAGCTAATTTCCACAACTGTACACAGTTTTTCTTCTCATCTCAAATCATTATATTAGGTGTGTTTTGCTTACATATTATTGAGGTCTTCACTGGCACATTCCACCAGTACTCCTTTCTATTGAGTGGCTATGGCTTCTACCATACTGTGGGTTCTTATTTCTTTGTCCTC
>NW_026403512.1:0-301 GCF_001194135.2 Octopus bimaculoides | reverse complement strand
ATAGATAGATAGATAGATAGATAGATAGATAGATAGATGAGACAGAGAGATCAATATACGGAATAGAAAATTGAAATACTGGAATAAAGGTATTCTAACAATAAGGAACTCCTATAATGTAGGTGTATGGGGTGGGGTCCATTAGTGAAACATATTGTGTGGTAGTAATTAGATAAATGAATATACCTGAATGATAAAAGCAGGTGTGAGATAAAGTTAACAGCTACTGAGGAAGGTAGTTTGCTACAGGTGTGGTGGTGGAAGAAGAAGAAGAAGAAGAAGAAGAAGAAGAAGAAGAAGA
>NW_026403511.1:0-1693 GCF_001194135.2 Octopus bimaculoides | reverse complement strand
TGTGTGTGTGTGTGTGTGTGTGTGTGTGTGTGTTTATGTGTGCGTGTGTGCGAGTGAGTATGTGTGTATGTGTGTGTGGATGTGGTTATATACGTGTGCATGTATGTATGTATGTATGTATATATGTATGAATGTGTGTATGTAAGCATGTATGTGTCTATGTTTTTGTGCATGTGTGTATGTATGTGTGTATGTGTGTATGTGAGTATACATGTGTGTATCTATGTATATGTCTATGTGTGTATGTATATATGTACGTGTGTGTGTATGTATGTATGTATGTATTTGTGTATGTATGTATGTGTGTATGTGTGTATGTACGTGTTTTTGTATTTATGTATGCATGTATGTATGTATGCATGTGTGCCTGTATGAATGTATGTATGTATGTATGTGTGTATGTATGTACGTATGTTTCTATTTATGCATATGTGTATGTGTGTATGTATGTGTGTTTCTATGTATGTATGTATGTGTGTATGCATGTATGTTCGAATTAATATATGTGTATGTATTCATATATGTATATGCATGCATGTATGTTTGTATGTAAAACGGATGTATGGCTGGGTGGATGGCTATTAGTATACATTTATAGTTTTATGTATGTATGCAATTAAATATGTGTATAGTTATCAGTACGTGTTTGCGTTTGTGTGTGTAAGTGTGTGTGCATACATATTTATCAATATATACATGTATGTATATATCTATGTGTGTATGTGTATGCATCTTTTTTTTCCTTCCATTTTTCCCGTTGCATGTTCAATTAATTACTTAACAATCCACGCTACAAAATAATTAATTAATTCAATCAATGAGGACATATTAATATTCAGCCTTGTTGTAATTTTGGTCGACAGACCTATGTTTGCCTGACAACCGAATAATGGCGACTTCCGGAACATTTTTCGTTGATTCAATTTTCACGATTTACATAACAACACGTGTTTTCTTTTAATTTCATTTACTTATTTAACTATTTATTTATTTGTGTTATTTCATATTCGCTTTTTTGTCACAGCCGCTGCTACTGCTGCTGCTACTGCTGCTGCTGCTGCTGCTGTTCTGGTGTTGTTGTTCTGGTGTTGCTGTTTATCTCCAAATTTACCCTAATCCATGAGAACTGTGTTGCAAGCCTTCCCAGTATTATTTTTGTCCCCAACAACTAATACCCACAAGCCTAAGTTCTCCCCGCCCACCATCGCTTGACAACCGATGTTGGTGTGTTTACGTCCTCCATAACTTAGCATTTTGGCAAAGAAAAGACCGATAGAATAAGTACCGGGCTTACAAAGGATAATTCTAGGGGTTGATTCCTTCGGTTAAACAACGCGGTGCTCCAGCATGGCCACAATCAAAATGACTGAAACATGTAACAGAAAATTAGACCTAAACAAGTACGTCAGTCGCCAAGCTGACTGAATAGCTAGAGGGTTCAATAGGATACTTGGAGTTAATTTGTTTCGGAGGTCTGCGTTTGTGTTCAAATCCCGCCGAGGTCAGCTTAGTCTTTTGTTCTCTTGTGTTCGATAAATACAGTACCAGGGATGTGCTGGAGTAGATTCTCCTTTCCCAGCGTTTCTCCCTTTCTCTCCTGTTTATAATAAGATATTATAAGGAACTGATGAAAAATGTTTTAATATTTTGCATAAACCAGTTTATTGCACATAAATTTTAACAACAAAATTTT
>NW_026403510.1:0-360 GCF_001194135.2 Octopus bimaculoides | reverse complement strand
CAGAGTTTCTCAGGTGCTAAGTTCGTTGTTTTAATGGTCCTTTTCTGGGGATGTTGCATCACCGACCATATTTGTTTCCAGAATTCTTCTAGTTCTTCTGCTGTTGGTGCTGCAGTAATGTCTATTTTATTTTTACCCAGTTCTTGGTAGAGTTTTTTGGGGTTGGATTTGAACTGTTTGTTTTGTTCAAAGAAACGTTGGCGTTTCTCATACCGGCGGATCCTTTGTGCTTTGGCAAGGATATCTTGCTTTAGCTTTCCTTTTGCCTCTGGTAAGTCTTTTTCTGTAATGTTGTATTTGTACAGTATTTTTGTGTTGATTGTCTACTAATTTCGTTGAGAATCGATAAATCTTTTCTCT
>NW_026403509.1:0-517 GCF_001194135.2 Octopus bimaculoides | reverse complement strand
TTGAAGTTATTTTCGTATATGTTCAAGCAGGATTTTTAAGGATGAATTCGAAATTATGAAAATATAATGAAAATGTATCTATCTATAGAATAAGTACGCTTGAAATTATTTTTTTATGATACGGGTAGCTGTATCAATATAGATAAGGGTTAAAAGTGCGCCGTAAATTCCGATATTTATGCTAGAAACAGCTTAGTTATTTGTTCAATGCTTCAAGTTTATATTATTTTGGTAGATGGCGTATGTATCGATTTATTTATAATTTTCTGTCCGTTTGATCATATACAGACTTCGGAATCGACGTCACTTTGCCTACCAATTCCTGCGATGCAACAGTTGCAGGAAGTTCTCCCTAGCCACAGAATGTTGTCAGAAGTTGAAAAATATCTATTTTAGACATACTCGCTTACTTCATTTCCTTACATTTTGTATTTTTTATCTCTGTTTATTTTAATATAATTATCGTTTATAGTTATCTTTTATTTACCAGATACATGTGTGTATATATATATGTATA
>NW_026403508.1:0-244 GCF_001194135.2 Octopus bimaculoides | reverse complement strand
TCTATCGTTCTTTCTATCCATATATCTATCGTTCTTTCTATCTATATATCTATCGTCCTATCTATCCATATATCTGTCGTTCTATCTATCCATATATCTATCGCTCTATCTATCCATATATCTATCGTTCTATCTATCCAAATATCTATCGTCCTATCTATCCATATATCTATCGTCCTATCTATCCATATATCTGTTGTTCTATCTATCCATATATCTATCGTTCTATCTATCCATATACCTA
>NW_026403507.1:0-505 GCF_001194135.2 Octopus bimaculoides | reverse complement strand
GCTACTCTCTGTGTACTGCCTTTATGGCAAATTGAAATGAAATAAAGTAGGTTGCTTACCAGCCACATGGTTCTGGGTTAAGTCCCACTGCGTGGCATCTTGGGCAAGTCTCTTCTACTATAGCCTCGGGCCGACCAAAGCCTTGTGAGTGGATTTGGTAGACAGAAACTGCTAGGGAGGACACATTAGATAATGTAGTCCTAGATACACTATGTCTGAATAAAAGACAGGATGGTCACAGCCGGAGCACCTTTGGACATAGATCTAATGGACCAGCCCCAATAGGGCTGACCTTGGGCTGAACAAAAAGTGCTACGGAGGACACATTAGATAATGTAGTCTTAGATACACTATGTCAGAATAAAAGACAGGATGCTCACAGCCGGAGCACCTTTGGACATAGATCTACTGGACCAGCCACAACAGCGCTGACCTTGGGCTAAACAAAAAGTGCCAGGGAGGACACATTAGATAATGTAGTCCAAGATACACTATGTCTGAATAA
>NW_026403506.1:0-449 GCF_001194135.2 Octopus bimaculoides | reverse complement strand
ACCGTAGGTGGTCTTCTTCTAGCAAAAGGGATGTCCACTTAGTGGTCATCACTCATACATGTATGTAATATATTTTTTCTGAATCTTCAGATTTTTCAATTTGCTAGGCCACTGGTTTTAAATTCATATTAATCAAATTAATATTCAATTTCGCACCCTAATTATTTAAATTTAAATAACTATGTTCTCTAACCGGCAAAATGCACTGCAGAGAATTATTTTCTGCAGAATTATTTCCGGTATTTGGCGCGCCAAAACGAAGACTTTTGAAATATAACCCCAAATGTAATTGGTAGAACTATATACATATCTTTTCGTTTTTCTTGCTCACTTACATTCTGGTGTTTGCTGAATTTTCTTCAGAACAATGTTTTCTTAGTCGTCAGACCGTAGGTGGTCATCTTCTAGCAAAAGGGATGTCCACTTAGTGGTCATCCCTCTTATATGTA
>NW_026403505.1:0-396 GCF_001194135.2 Octopus bimaculoides | reverse complement strand
TATATATATATATATATTTATTTATATATATTTATTTATTTATATATATAGTTATTTATATATATATTCATTAATATATTTATTTATATATTTATTTATTTATTTACATATTTATTTTTTTATTTATATATATATTTATTTATGTATTCATTTTTTATTCATATATATATTTATTTACTTATTTATATATTTATTTATTATATATTTATTTATGTATATATATTTACATATTTATTTATTTATGTATATATTTATTTATCTATATTTGTATATATTTATTTATTTATATATATATTTGTTTATTTATTTCTATATTTATTTACGTATATATATATATATATTTACGTATATATATATATTTATTTATTTATTTATATATATATATTTATATATATA
>NW_026403504.1:0-626 GCF_001194135.2 Octopus bimaculoides | reverse complement strand
TTTTTTTTTTTTTCGTTTTCTTTTCCTTTTTTTTTTATTCTTCATATTCTTTCTTACACAGAACTGCACTTACTGTGTTTCCATTTTTCCCATTAAAATCTAAGGTCTGCTTAGAAATATCATTCTCATCATCATCATCATCACTGCCATCGTTGACACCGCCATAATCATCGTCGTCGTCATCATAATCATCATCATCATCATCATCCATATCGTCTTAATCATCATCAACAGCAGCAGCAGTATCCTGCTTTGTAATTCTTATCATCATCATCATCACTATCATTATAACTATTCTTACTTAACGGATCATTCTGGAAGCACTGCAACTTTTGTTGTTGTTGTTGTTGTTTTTGTTGTTGTTGTTTTGTATGTGTTTACTTTTGTCTTAATTACTTCTTGTCAGATCCCAGTTTACTTTGTCATGTTTGCTTGAAGTTTCCACTGAAGTTTGAACCTGATCGTTTCCTTCTGTAGGTATGGTCACCTCCCACCACCCGTTTCTCCCTCTCTTTTATATCATTTCTTTCTTTTTATCTCCTGGTTTCTCCCTTCTCTTTCCATTTCTCTCGCCTTTATACATACCTGCATATATATATATATATATATATATATATATATATATA
>NW_026403503.1:0-232 GCF_001194135.2 Octopus bimaculoides | reverse complement strand
TATATATATATATATGTGTGTGTGTGTGTATGTGTGTGTGTGTGTGTTGTGTGTGTACAGATATGCATGTATGTATTCACATACATGTATGTATATATATGTGTGTGTGTGCATGTATATGCATTTATAAATGATATATGTACGTGCATAATATAAATTATGTATGCGTGTGTATATATGTATAATATATATATATGTGTATGTATTTATGTGATATATATGTATATATATA
>NW_026403502.1:0-323 GCF_001194135.2 Octopus bimaculoides | reverse complement strand
AGTTATACAGTCTCTGCTCAAAGTTATACAGTCTCTGCTCAAAGTTATACTTAGAGCTTCACGTTACACTTAGACAGAGTTTCATGATTCAGTATTGCTCAGAGGCGTTTAAGTTTTACGAACCTAATGCTTCTCTAGTGTTGCAAACTTTTCTTACCTGAAGACTCATCCGGTAACACCCTTCACAATTTTTTAAACCAAAAACCACTAATATGACAAAAAAACAAAACAACAAACAAACAAAAAAAGCAAAAACATGTACTTGAAAATTTTCTGTGGACGATTGAAAATTTGTGAAATAAAAAGTAAACCATTTAACCAAA
>NW_026403501.1:0-618 GCF_001194135.2 Octopus bimaculoides | reverse complement strand
TACACAGATACGCACACACACATACATACGTATATAGATACATACGTACATACATACATACATGCGTACATACATGCATACATACATATATATATATAGGTATATATATGCATATATACATACATACACGTACACATACATACATACATACCTATACAGACGAACACACGCACACATACGTACATAGATATATACATACATACATACACAGACGCCCAGACACACACACATACGTACATAGATACATACATACATACATACATACGTACGTACTACAAACATACATACATGCACATGTGATACCATACGTACTCTCGAAAAGTGATGTATTCATTCTTGGATCGTCAGACAAATTTGTTTCTATTTTGTTCTTATTTTTGTTGTCGTTTTGTGGCAATTTCTTAATTTTTTAAATTTCTAAGTTTTTGAAATTGCCAACTTATAGTTTAAAATGGCACCGTGAAGACAGTTGTCAAATTATTACCTTAGGCTAATTAACCTTTACAAAGAGAGGGATTTTTAAAAATACACATGTGTATATATGTGTGTATGTATGTGTGTGTGTGCCCATATATGTGTCTGTCTACATTAATAAACATAAAAATAATTGTCATATAT
>NW_026403500.1:0-526 GCF_001194135.2 Octopus bimaculoides | reverse complement strand
CTACAAAGGTAAAGGTGACGCTTTAGATACAAATAATTACAGAGGTATCATGTTGTTAGATCAGGTAATGATGGTCACGGAGAGGGTCATAGCCCAACTACTTAGGTAGCGGGTCAGTTTAGATGAGATGCAGTTTGGGTTCGTGCCTGGGAAAAGCACCACTGATGCTATATTTCTGGTAAGACAGCTGCAGGAGTAATACCTAGCCAAGGATAAACCTCTGTACATAGCTTTCGTTGACATGGAGAAAGCCATTGACAGGGTCCCCCGATCCCTCATCTGGTGGTCAATGAGGAAACTAGGGATAGAAGAATGGTTAGTGAGAGTTGTGCGAGCCATGTACAGAGATGCTGTCAGTAAGGTGAGGGTTGGCAATGAGTACAGTGAAAAATTCCGGGTAGAGGTAGGGGTCAACTAAGGTTCTGTCCTCATCCCCCTCCTATTTATCATAGTCCTCCAGGCTATAACAGATTAACTCAAGACAGGATGCCCCTGGGAGCTCCTCTACGCTGATGACCTTGCACTA
>NW_026403499.1:0-358 GCF_001194135.2 Octopus bimaculoides | reverse complement strand
ACACACACACACACACACACACACATCTGTTTCTCTCTCCTTCTTTCTATCTCTCTCACTGTCTATCTGTGTGATGTATGTATATGAGGGTGTGTGTATGTGTCAGTATATTTGTATGTATGTATATAAATATTTGTGTGTGCGTGTATGTGAGTATATATATTCTTTTACTCTTTTACTTGTTTCAGTCATTTCACTGTGGCCATGCTGGAGCACCACCTTTAGTCGAGCAAATCGACCCCAGGACTTATTCTTTGTAAGCCTAGTACTTATCCTGTCGGTCTCTTTTGCCGAACCGCTAGGTTACAGGGATGTAAACACACCACCATCGGTTGTCAAGCAATGCTGGGGGGACAAA
>NW_026403498.1:4688-5061 GCF_001194135.2 Octopus bimaculoides | reverse complement strand
ATCTATCTATCTATCTATCTGTCTATCTATCTATCTATCTATCTATTTATATACCTATCTATCTATCTCTCTATCTCTCTATCTATCTATCCATCTATCTCTCTATCTATCTATCTATCTATCTATCTACCTATCTATCTATCACGTTATCTAATACTCTCACTGTTTCACTTTACCTTCCACTATCACTCTTTCACTTTGCTCACTAATATCTGTCTTTCCCTTTCACCTACCCCTATTTATCTAGCTATCTTTCACTTCACCCACTACTATCTATCTATCACTGAAATTACTAATATTTATCTTTTACTTCACCCTCTCTCTCTCTCTCTCTCTCTCTCTCTCTCTCTCTCTCTCTCTCTCTCTCTCTCTC
>NW_026403498.1:0-1161 GCF_001194135.2 Octopus bimaculoides | reverse complement strand
CTCTCCCTCCCCCTCTCTCCCTCCCTCTCTCTCTCTCCCTCCTTCCCCACCTGTTCACCTCAACATCATTACCTGTTTTCACACCTGTTTTCAACTTACCTATCTTTAATACACCTTCTGTGTGTGTATGTATGTGCGTGTGTATGTATGTGTGTGTGTGTGTGCATATGTATTTGTATATGTATTTAATTGTTTTGTGTGTGTGTGTCTGTGTGTAAGTATGTATTTACTTGTGTTTTGTGTGTAAGTATGTATTTACTTGTTTGTGTGTGTGTGTGTGTGTGTGTGTGTGCACGTATGCATGTGTGAGTATGTGTGTGTGCGTGTAAGTATGTATATATATTTACCTATGTGTTTATGCCTCAAAGACCACTCAAGCTAAATCTGTTGACCTTACATAGGCATTGGATAAGGTTCATAGAATATCTGTGAAGAGTTGCCTTGGCTTGTGGCATCGCTCAATGCTTTGCCACTACATGTAACCCTTTTCAGGTGACAGGCTGGCAGAATCATTAGCACGCCTTTCCGGATCAATAAAATAAGTACCAGTTATACACTAAGGTTGTGAAGGCACATCACCTAGTGGTTAGAGCAGCGGACTTGCGGTCGAGGGATCGTAGATTTGAACCTCAGACCAGGCAATGCGTGTGTTTATGAGCAAAACACTTAAGCTCCACGCGGCCCTGGCAGAAGGTCATGGCAAACCTCTCTTTTACTCTTTTACCTGTTTCAGTCATTTGACTGCGGCCATGCTGGAGCACTGCCTTTAGTCGAGCAACTCAACCCCAGGACTTATTCTTTGGAAGCCTAGTACTTATTCTATCGGTCTTTTTTACCGAACTGCTAAGTTACGGGGATGTAAACACACGAGCATCGGTTGTCAAGCGATGTTGTGGGGGACAAACACAGACACACAAACACACACACACATACATATATACATACATATACATATATACGACGGGCTTCTTTCAGTTTCCGTCTACCAAATCCACTCACATGGCTTTGGTAGGCCTGAGGCTATAGTAGAAGACACTTGCCCAAGGTGCTACTGAACCCGGAACCATTTGGTTGGTAAGGAAGCTACTTACCACACAGCCACTCCTGCACATATATATTACGCATGTTATATTATATTATATACATATCTATATATATATA
>NW_026403497.1:4176-6310 GCF_001194135.2 Octopus bimaculoides | reverse complement strand
ATATATATACATATATATACATATATTACATATATATGTGTGTGTATATATAAATTGATACATAAATATACATTTATATATATATAAATACATATGTTCTCACATACACGTATACATACATATAGACATACATGTACATATACAAACCTAATATTTACACACACATAAATACATACATACATACATACATACATACATACATACATACATACATACACACACACACTACGAAAGAAATATCAATTGATATCTGTATAGCTGTACCTTCCGAAAAAAAAAAAAGAAAAAAAAAAGCCATATTCTAAAAAAAATCTTTGAATGCAGAAGAAGACCACAAGCGTTTGGCGGCGGCAAACCGTTAAAGATCTAATTAGATATTTGAGGCAGATAAAATTTGTCAACTGCTAGAAGCTTCTTCGTTATTCCATCATCTATTTCTCCATCTATCTCATTGTGTTTGCTTTGTTTTTCGTTCATGTATGTGGCGCTTTGTTATTAGCATGTCTGTTTGTTTGTTTGTTTGTTTGTTTGTTTGTTTTGTTTTTGTGATTCGTAGCATAAAACGACACGGTTGCTGCTAATTACATCCTAATTGCTTCAACGTTTTATTTATTTTTTTTTTTTCGTTAAATGATGGGAAAAATAAATGATAAAAAAGCAATATTGTAAAACTTGTTCTTTGTTTGTTTGTTACATAAAAAAATATAGGCGGCTTTTTTCTCTGGTACACATACAGACACACAAAGACGAAATTGTGTACATAACGACACACACATACATACACACACACATACACACACATACACACACACACACATATGCGCATACACGCATACGTGCACATATATGCATATACTCACATGAACATACGCATATATTCACAATGTACGTGCATATACGCATGCACATACATACACACATACATACACAAACATACGTATATTTTTTCATCAGTCACCTACATTTTTGACGAGAAAGAAGCAGTAGAAGAAGAAGAAGAAGAAGAAGAAGAAGAAGAAGAAGAAGAAGAAGAAGAAGAAGAAGAAGAAGAAGAAGAAGAAGAAGAAGAAGAAGAAGAATCCTTTATACAAAGAGCACAAGGCTTGAAATTTAGGAGAGTGGGATAGTCTATTACATGGACCCCAGCCCCAGCGTTTCCCTGGTACTCAATTTATCGATCTCGAAAGGATGAAAGGCAAAGTCGATCTCGGCAGCATTTGAATTCAGAACGTAAGCACAGAAAAAATGCCGCAAAGCATTTCGCGGTAATTTGATGGTAGCGAAGTCATTCATTCATTCCACCTGAACGGAACGCCGCCACTCTGTTGTGGGGGTTATTCATTCACAGCTGAGGGGACGGAAACAAAGTGAAATGAAGTGTTTTGCTCAAGAACACAACACACCGCCCGGCCAGGAATCGAAACCGTTATCTTGCAATCGTAAGTACGACACCGTAACCACGAGACCAAAATCCTTCACCAATGAAACGCGGCTGTAAAAGAAAAAGTCCTGTGGATTATATTTTAGATTGAATAAAGAACCGACAGGATTACAAGATAAAGCTTTTAGAAGAATTCAAAAGTGATTTCTTGATTTTGGATTTTAGATAAATATTGAAATCGTAAATAAATTTTCAGCATCTTTGATTTAATCACGTCTGAAACGAGAAACAGAATAAAGTATTCCAAATAATGACCAACTCGTCGATACAGCCATCAGGATCTTGAGGATTTGTAAGTTCCTGATTGGATTGTTTCGTCATTCTTTCTTGAAATACAAGGCGGGTGAGCTGGAAGGGAAAGCTTAGCGGTATATCGTCTGTCTTTACGTTCTGAGTTCAAATTCTGCCGAGGTCGACTTTGCCTTTCATCCTTTCGGATTCGATAAAATAAGTACCAGTAGCCATACATATACATATATATGTATATACGTATATATATATATGTATGTGTGTATATATATGTATATATATATATATATGTATATATGTGTATATATATATGTATGTATGTGTATGTTTATATGTATATACGTATGCATAAATATGTATGTGTATATATGTATATATGTATATATATATACATATATATGTATATGTATATATATATATATATATATATATATATATATATAT
>NW_026403497.1:3198-3654 GCF_001194135.2 Octopus bimaculoides | reverse complement strand
ATATATATATATATATATATATATATATATATATATATATATATACACATATGTATACATATATATAATATATATGTATATATATATATATGTATGTATAGATATGTACATAGATATATGTATATGAATATATATATATGCATATATACATATATTTACATATAAATGTATGTATATGTATATATATATATATATATATATTTGCGTATGTGTATATTTATGTATATATGTCTGTGTGTATATACATGAGTGTGTATGGTGTGTGTTTATGTTTATAATTCACACGCAATACCTGTAAACACAATCATACACACACATACACACAAGTAAGGGCACGCATGCACAGATATACATGTTTGTATGTATCTATGGGGGAGAATATACAAAAAATAACAACAGACGAGGACAGGTGGTGTAAATAACAAAAGGATATATTAGTATGACGCTCGGGAATAC
>NW_026403497.1:1085-3188 GCF_001194135.2 Octopus bimaculoides | reverse complement strand
GTTTCGAGCTACGCTCTTCAACAGAAAGAATAAGGAGAAAAACAAGGAGAAAAACACGGAGAAAAAAAAAATTGATTGTATGTATCTATATATGCTTGTGTGTATGTATGTTCGTCTATACCGATACACCAATTCTGCGAAGACACGTACATACACATATGCGCTTGCATGCACATATGCACATTTACACATATATGAGCGTTTGTGTATGCATACCCAGCTGCATGCTTGTGTGTATGGATGTATGCACGAGTATGTGCATGTGTGTATATGTGTGTGTATGTGTGTATGTGTGTCTATGTATATATGTATGTCTTGAAGTGGTTTTTTTTTTTTTGCATGTTTGCTTTTTTGAACTCACCTGTCGGTCAAGATTGTCCCTAAGTTTACTCTGACCAAGAGTAATAGCACCGGTTAAGGTCCCAGCTAATGGTCAATAAGCAGATGAACCACCTTGATAGAAGGATCCCAGGTTCTTATTAGAATTTCCCCCTAGGAAAACGTAAATACACTTATTTTCCGCTCGTCTCAGTCACTATTTTCCCGCTGGTTTTTAGAGCTGATTGTACTGAAAAATTGGTTCAGAGCTCTGCAAGTCTTGGAAACCGGAATTTCTTACACTTGAAGAATTCACAGAAATGCTTTATTTTCCGGAACCACTATCATGGGAACCAAAGGATTTTGTTATTCATTCAATCTGATGCTGCACCAAATTTTGTCCTTCATTGCAGCAGGTATGACAACTGTAAATCAATTGTGAAAAGCACTGTTTGGTTAAGCGTAAAATCTTTTATAGTCTCAGAAGACATACCTGAAGTCGAGGCTGCTTGAAACCCTAACCCCTGGACAAATGGAAGCCAAAAGACGACACCAGAAAGAAATATTGACAGGACATATCAAAACATTTGTAACCTTTCAATGGCGAAGATAATATAAAGAATTACATATGAAGTGCACCACGACAACTACATACAAAACATACAGCTCTCACATTAACACAGCTTCTACAACTGTACAAGTGGAGGCGCAATGGCCCAGTGGTTAGGGCAGCGGACTCGCGGTTTCGATTCCCAGACCGGGCGTTGTGAGTGTTTATTGAGCGAAAACACCTAAAAGCTCCACGAGGCTCCGGCAGGGGATGGTGGCGAACCCTGCTGTATTCTTTCACCACAACTTTCTCTCACTCTTTCTTCCTGTTTCTGTTGTGTCTGTAATTCAAAGGGTCAGCCTTGTCACACTGTGTCACGCTGAATATCCCCGAGAACTACGTTAAGGGTTACACGTGTCTGTGGAGTGCTCAGCCACTTGCACGTTAATTTCACGAGCAGGCTGTTCCGTTGATCGGATCAACTGGAACCCTTGACGTCGTAAGCGACGGAGTGCCAACAACAACTGTACAACACAGGCATACGTACAGCTGTATAACATTACAACTTATATAGAAATTTCAGCTAGATATTGTACAAAACTAAAATGATAACGCTTAGGCAAATATAATTTAGAATTGAAAAACAACAGCAGATAAATTATACATCTAAAAGGAATTTGGTTTAAAAGAAGACAGAGAACAGTTTTAAGAAGATGAATAAACAGTAGGTACATACTATAAACAGCTAAAAGAGACAGAGATAACAGTTCCATAATGTAGTGATATGACGATAACTGCAGATAAAGAACAATGTAGTGATAAGATAAATAAATCAAAAGGACGATGGTTATTTACATCTGTTAAATATAATTGGATGTAAATTTGGAAGCCAAAGACTGCTTATGAATCCAGAAAAGAAATGGTCTTTGGTCTACACTCGAGTGCTGTTAGAGGGGTTGACAAGGTCTTTAATTTCAGGTTGAAATACTCTCTCTCTCTCTCTCTCTCTCTCTCCCTCTCTCTCTTTCTCCCTCTCTCTCCTTCTCTCTCTCTTTCTCCCTCTCTCTCTTTCTCCCTCTCTCTCTTTCTCTCTCTCTCCCCCTCTCTCTCTCCCCCCTGTATATATATATATATATATATATATATATATCTTTCTATCTCTCTCTCTCTCTCTCTCTCATATATATATATATATATATATATGTGTGTGTGTGTGTGTGTGTGTGTGTGCGTGT
>NW_026403497.1:0-868 GCF_001194135.2 Octopus bimaculoides | reverse complement strand
CAATTCCCTCCTTTAAAATCAACTTATCTCTCTCACACTGATGCAGCTTGCTTACTACAGCCACAAAAAATGATACAGCAATCACTTACAGCGCAGCTCGACCAAGTCACTGCATCGGAGTCTTACAAACACACACAAGCGAACATGCATTTCTAAGATATACAAAATGTAAACCTTCTTTTGAGTGAAGCGGGGTTTCGAACCTATAACCTAGAAATTCTAATCGGATTCAGACTATCTATTTCTTTTAATTTTTTACTGGGTTCTATTATATTTTTACTGGTATTTATTCTATCGGTCTCTTTTGCCGAACCGCTAAGTTACAGGGGCGTAAACACACCAACACCGGTTGTCAAACGGTGATTGGGGGCAAACACAAGCACAAAGATACACAGAAATGTGTGTCTGTGTTTGTGTATGCGTGTGTGTGTGTGTACATCACACGCACATATATATTTATATACGACAGGCTTCTTTCAGTTTCCGTCGACCAAATCCACACGCAAGGCTTTGGCCGGCCCGAGGCTATAATAGAAGACACTTGCCCAAGGTGCCACACAGTAGAACTGAGCCTGGAACCATGTGGTTGGGAAGCGAACTTCTAACCGCATACGATGGTGATGCGTTCTTTGTGTAGAAGCCGTTATTAGAATATGTAAAGGTTCCAAATTCTAATCAAAGGAACGCATATGCCAGGCACCCTCACAATATAATCAAGATATTTTAATAATAAAGGCTTCAAGGTAAAGTCGGGGACCACGCACCTGTATCTTAACAGTGGGTACGGACACTCACGTACTTACGAAGTCCCCTGTAGGCTCAAAATCCAACGCAGGAAAGATTCTGAGTGAAGTGTGGTATAAACTGT
>NW_026403496.1:0-913 GCF_001194135.2 Octopus bimaculoides | reverse complement strand
GTCTCTTGAATTATTTGAGGAACTAATATGTTACAAGTTAATTTGTTAGCATTATATAAATAAGTATTTTTCATTTAAATGCTGTGAACACATGTTGCTGCCAATGTTTACATCTGTAAGAGTTTTCGATGAACATGTTCACCAGTTTATTCTTTGAAAATAAAATAAAAAATAGCTCAGTATTACATAAAGGACAAAATCTTCTACCTTTGTCATATGGTCTAGAAATGGAAATATATATATATATATATATATATAATTTTGAGTTTTTAACTTTAGAAATTAAGTCTCTTTACAATTTAACATTTTTTAATTATATGTTGCTCAAGGATGTCCAATGGATGACGACCACCGCGGACTGTTGGTCAGCCCACAACAGGTCTTACCTGAGGATGACAGCACACTGGCTGAACTCCAAGACCTGCATGAGACAACATGCCATCCTGACCTTCTCTCAGCTCAGAAGACATCACATCTGGCCATGGTGGACATCCATTACAAGTTGCATCTGCAAGACAAGGTGACCAGGACCACAATGGACGATGGCAAAAACTTTGTTAAGGCATTTATGCAGTTTGGTACAGAAACTGAATCCTTTCCAGACACTCCAGAGGTTGCTACCGATCTAGACGAGGAGGGCGTTGAGGACGAGGACCTGGACATGGATCTCAAGGTTGGGCATGTGGACGAAGTTGAGCACATCTCTGTTGATGCTATCCATGATGAGTCAACAGCCTGGGCCTAAACCTGCCAGGACACATGAAGTGTGCAGCCCATACCTTCAACTTGGTAGCCAGCATGAATACTGACAAGGCTCTTGACAGCAGGAAGGCCATGTCCAAGGCACAGCAGCTGTGGAATCTGCAGACTCACAGCACAGAGGCAGCAGACAGCATTCTGGAGGAAGTCAGTG
>NW_026403495.1:0-384 GCF_001194135.2 Octopus bimaculoides | reverse complement strand
ATATATATATATATATATATTAATACATACATATATATATATATATATATGATCTTTAATTCTTTTATTCTTTTACTTGTTTTAGCCAGTCTGGCTGTGGCCATCCTGGAGCATTGTGTGTGCGTTTTTTTTTAGTTGATTGTCAAGCAATGATGGGGGAACAAACACAGACACATACATAAATATATACATATGTCTATATGATAGGCTTCTTTCAGTTTTCGTCAACCAAGTCCACTCACAAGGCTTTGGTGAGCCCAAAGCTATAGTAGAAGACACTTGCCCAATGTACTCTGCAGCGGAACTGAACCTGGAACCATATGGTTGGGAAGCAAGCATCTTACCACACAGTCATGCCTGTGCATATATACATATATATATATA
>NW_026403494.1:0-393 GCF_001194135.2 Octopus bimaculoides | reverse complement strand
TAGATAGACAGACAGATAGACAAACAGACAAATAGATTGTTATATAGATAGCACACATATATGTGTGTGAGAAAGAGAGAGAGACAGAGCGTATGTATCTGTATGTATGCCCATACTGAGAACCAACATTCGTTTATGCGGAAACCATTCATATGCCCTTTATCTCAATTTCATTCTATCCGAACTGGCACTGGACATGAGTAATACATTTTCTTATGTAGGCCCTAAACTCCATCCTATACTTCTAATAACTTATTGTAACCCTTGACCTTTTGCAACAAATTTAGGATTCATCAACCATGCCTTGTTCTTAGCAACGTCGCATTAATCTCATTTGCATTTCATTATAGTTGCTACTGTTTATCCCACCTCTCTCTCTCTCTCTCTCTCTCT
>NW_026403493.1:0-431 GCF_001194135.2 Octopus bimaculoides | reverse complement strand
ATATATATATATATATATATGTATGTATATATATGCCTACATACGTATATGTATGTGAGTGTGTGCACATGTGTGCGTGCCTGCGTGCATGCATGCGGACGTGCGTGTGCGTGTGCGTGTGCGTGTGTGTGTGTTATCATGTTTAAAGCATTGGAGTACGACCATGCTGGGACATCACCTTGAAAGTTTTAATATAAAGAAATTCAACCTAGTTTTTTTTTTTGTTGTTTTCTACGTTTTGTACTACTTTATTAGTATCTTTTGTCGCGAACTGCTAAGCTATGGACGTAAGCAAACCCACACCGGCTGTCTAGTGTTTCTCGGCTACCGAGAAACACAGACACACACCCACTCTTATAAATGTCATAGACGAACGGACACGCACACACACATGCACACACACATACACACACACTCACACATGTATATAT
>NW_026403492.1:0-508 GCF_001194135.2 Octopus bimaculoides | reverse complement strand
ATATATATATATATATATATATATAGACATACACGCATATGAGTGTCTATCCAAATGCACGTATATATAAAGGCATTACTATACACCTATTTCTATATCTACCATTGTAAATAGAAGTGTATAATACACTCACCTATACATACATATGTATATATGTGTGCATGTGTGTGATTGCATGTATTAATACTTCGATGGATGTATGTATATACATATCTGTATATATATGTGTGTGTGTGTGTATGGTGTGTGTGTTTTTGTGTGTGTTTGTGTGTGGTTATTTATGAATATATTCTGAATTAAATCATGTATCATTATACCCACATATGTATATCCAATTCTAATTCGATATATCAAGCTATGGAGAAATAGGACAAACTATATATATATATATATGTACATACGTGTGTGTATTTATATATGTGTGTATGTATGTATGCTTGGATAAATGAATGGATGGACGGATGGATCAAGGTATGGCTGTACGTATGTATGTACCTTTATATATATA
>NW_026403491.1:0-356 GCF_001194135.2 Octopus bimaculoides | reverse complement strand
CTCAGAACGTAACGGCAGACGAAATACCGCTAAGTATTTCGCCCGGCGTGTTAATGATTCTACGTGTTAAGTCGTTCAATATCCTTAAACAACCCTTATTTAGGGACCTTTTGAGCAGGATAGGCTACTCCACCTGAAGAAAATTCTAACTGGGTCCCACCTGCAATGTCATGCGCTGTTTATCTTGACATGAGGTCACCATGTCGCGCACATATGGTTGTGATGTATGTGCCTGGTGTACCCTTATCAGACGGGTAGTCATGATGAGTATAATGGGCTTCGTATACTTTGATGTTACTTTGATGGCATGTGCTGCTCTCACTCAATAATAATAATACTTAAGGCACAAAACCTTA
>NW_026403490.1:0-301 GCF_001194135.2 Octopus bimaculoides | reverse complement strand
TATATATATACATGTATGTATGCATGTATACATGCACGTATCTATGTATATGTTTGTGCACACGCATGTGCACGCACGTCCACCCAAATATACATAAAATATACATGTATATAATATATATTTACATATTTCTATGTGTGCGCGCGCGTGTATGCGTGTGAATTTCTATATACACCTATATATGAATATACAGATGAATGTATGTGTCTGTGTGTATGTGTATGTATATATATATTGTATATACATACAATATATATATATATATATATATGTATATACATACAATATATATATATATATA
>NW_026403489.1:0-223 GCF_001194135.2 Octopus bimaculoides | reverse complement strand
GTATACATCTCATATATATGCGTGTTTGCGCGTGAATTTACGTCCAACGAAGCAATTTCCTGGCAATATTTGTAAACATAACATTGTTGATGGCTTTATTGCTCTCTTCTCTTTCGCTCTGTAGATTATTTATGTTCGCATATACATATGGTGTGTGTCTCTCTGTGTGTGCTTGTATATACATATGTATGTATGTATGTATGTATGTATGTATGTATGTATG
>NW_026403488.1:0-301 GCF_001194135.2 Octopus bimaculoides | reverse complement strand
TATATATATATATATTAATTGAAGTATACTGTATTATATATCCATTACAGCCTTTCTTACAAATTGGTTTCGTACTAGAGGCTGAATGGGATGTTAGGTAACAGTCCAATTATATCACCCTGTGCTCATCAGAAATAGCCATTATAGAATGAAGTATGGTGGCTGCCATATATCTTCATCATCGTTTAGCATCCGTTTTCCATGCTGGCATGGGTTAGACGGTTTAACTGGGACTGGTAAGGCGGAGAACTGTATCATGTTCCAGTCTGATTCAGCTTGGTTTCTACAGTTGGATGCCCTT
>NW_026403487.1:0-277 GCF_001194135.2 Octopus bimaculoides | reverse complement strand
TTATCATTTAAGTATATATAAGCATGTCTAGATATGCAACTATATGCATGAGATGTCATACATAAAAGCCAACGTAGAAATCCGCACCGAAACATAGATACAAATACACTCTGTTGATGTTGTGGAAATTCCAATGAAGAAGCCTTGAATTTAGATTAGAAACCGACTCTTTCTCTATCGGCAAGGAATCTTGAAATAAAACGAAATAATGACACACACATACATACATATGTATGTATACACATACACATATACGTATATGTATACATATGTATAT
>NW_026403486.1:0-308 GCF_001194135.2 Octopus bimaculoides | reverse complement strand
TATATATATATATATATATATATATATATATATGTGTATATATACACGTACATCTATCTATGTATATATATTTATACATATATACATGTCATACATATATGCATATATATATAAATATATATACACACATGCATATATTATATATGTCATACATATATGCATATATATGTAGATACATATACACACATATACATATATACATATATGTGTGTGCGTGTATATGTATATATATCGTACGTTTATAAATTCATTCGCAGTATTGTTTTATACTTTCTTTCGCATGTTTATATTTCTGTGTGTGTGTGTGT
>NW_026403485.1:0-371 GCF_001194135.2 Octopus bimaculoides | reverse complement strand
TGTGGTTGGTAAGCAAGCTACTTACCACACAGCCACTCCTATGCCTATTGGGAATCAAATGTGTAAACCTTATTTAGCTACTAACAGAAAACCACTAGGAGTGTATTAGTATATTGATGATATTGTAGCTGGATGGTCACAGTTGGAACACAATTGTATTATTACCTAATTTAGTGAGCTATTGAACTTTTCAGAGGTTAATATCCTTGAAACAGCATATATACAAAAACTAGGGCATGCAGTTGCAGGTTAGAATCAGAAGCTAAATATATTTTGTTCTGTTGCTATTACAGTTTTGTTATTAAATTTTACTTCTGAATTACTCTTTTACTTTTTTACTTGTTTCAGTCATTTGACTGTTGCCATGCTGG
>NW_026403484.1:0-204 GCF_001194135.2 Octopus bimaculoides | reverse complement strand
TAATACTCTCCGCTTTATTTTCTCATCGCTTACTCATAACAAATTTATGCCATGTTTTAGAATTAACCTGAAATTTGTTAACTGGCATTAAAGAGCGGTAATATGTTTACATATATGTATATACGTTGATGTTCAAATCAATGACAGCTACAACGTCGATGACGATGATGATGATGATGATGATGATGATGATGATGATGATGA
>NW_026403483.1:0-286 GCF_001194135.2 Octopus bimaculoides | reverse complement strand
GTGTCTGTGTGTGTGTGTGTGTCTGTGTGTGTGTTTGTGTGTGTGTGTGTATGTGTGTGTGTGTGTTTCCCGCTTCTTTGTGCAGGTATTATATGCAGTTCTATGTTTAGGAGATGAGGCGTTATGTACACTATTTACATTATTTACATTATTTGCATTTAACGGATATTTATCCTCATCTTGTTTGTTTATAACACAACGTTTCGGCTGCTATACCCTCCAGGCTTCATCAAGTCTCTTGAGGAAATTTCGAACCTGGGTTCTTATTCCTAAGGTATTTTTCGAT
>NW_026403482.1:0-402 GCF_001194135.2 Octopus bimaculoides | reverse complement strand
TATCTCTTATTAAAATATTGTCAGACATCAATTCTTTTTTTATATTCTTTTTACTATTGCATCTAATTTTTCAAGTTACAGTTGCCCTCTGCGTAAATCTTTCTGTTCTTGTCATGGATTCTTCGACTAATTATCATCATCACCATCGTCGTCATCGTCGTCATCACCACAACCATTATCACCACCACCATCATTGTCCCCATGTTTGTCCCAATCATCATGGACGTCGTTGTTATCCTCAACATCATTTATCAACTTCATTGTCATCACCATCATCATCATCATCATCATCTTGATTATCATCATGATTCTCTTCATTATCAACTTTACCATCCTCCTCATCATCACGTTTCTCATCATCATCATCATCATCATCATCATCATCATCCTCACCATCATCAT
>NW_026403481.1:4146-5072 GCF_001194135.2 Octopus bimaculoides | reverse complement strand
TATATATATGTATATATATATGTATATATATATACATGTATATATATATACATCCATGTGTGTGTGTGTGTGTGTGTATGTATGTATGTATGTATGTATGTACATGTATAAGAAAGGGGAACAATATTATCGTTGAAGGTGCAAAATTGCGTAGATACTTTGGACGATAACTGATGATGCGACCTTTTGTGTCTGTTTTCCGTTTGTTTGTGCTTATATATATTTTGTGTTTTTAACTTATTATTTTATGGAACACCATACACAGTCTCGCTGTGCTTTTTTTTATGTCTTAATTCTTTATCCGTTTCCTCGCCTACTTTTGTTTTTCTGTAATTTTGTGCTTTCTAGCAGCTGAATTAGGAATTTAGCTCATATTTCTAAACAGGTCGATGTTATTTCTGCATCCCTATGCCTTGTACTAACTTTAAATTTTATAGCTATATAATGCTATTAGATCTGTTGAACCTGCTATGATACTGCTGTTAATATTATCATTTATAAATATTCACCGCAGATGGTATTAACAGTAGTGACATCTTATTTCCCTCACCCCCATTAAAAAATTGGGTTATCTACCCCCAACAAAATTGTTTAACCCTCAATAAAACAAAAAAAATTTTTTTTAATAATAAACATGATAACTGAAAACATGAAACATCTTATTGCATCTAATAACTTTTTTTTATAACAAATCACACCATGCCTATTGAGGAGGCCAAACGTCAGCGATGTGTTGAAGTATTGAATCATAAGGATCTAACTCTTTTAATCCAGTCTCTTGTCGCCACATGAACTGAACATTTTAGTGGGGAGATAACCCAATTTTTTAATGGGGGTGAGATAACCAAAGAGTATCCTTATTTCTTGTGTAAACACTCAAATATTTTTGCTTATATATATATATATATATATATATATATATATAT
>NW_026403481.1:1728-3723 GCF_001194135.2 Octopus bimaculoides | reverse complement strand
TGTGTGTGTGTGTGTGTGTGTGTGTGTGTGTGTGTGTGTGTGTGTGTGTGTGTATGAAATATAATACCTGCCTATACATGTGTACAAGCACACACAATCATATAAACACGTATACACACACATATATGTATGACCTTAAAATATACACATATATATATGCTTATCCAGCTACACATATATATGTCACTATTTTCCCGGACAACGGTTGAAATTGAAAAAACTTTTTTTCATTATATTTTACATACCCATATGCATATATATGTGTACATATATATATATATATATGTAATATATACATATGTATACACATACACACATTGTCATACATGCATGCATATACACATTCATACACACACATGTACTCACACGCATTCATACACACATGTACACACATACACGCGCACCCTAAAGTACACATACATCTACACATACGATTATATATAGTTGGAATTTACAAAAAAAAAACAAAAGACGAAGACAGGTATGTAAACAGGTGTTTACATAGTTTAACGCTTGGGAAGGTGAGAAAGTCTTTTACGTTTCGAGCCTACGCTCTTCAACAGAAAGGAACACGAGAAAATAAACAGAGAGAGAATAAAAAAAGCTTCAGTAGCTAGCGATCCAAACATGTATGTATGGTTTTCTACATGTAAATGAGAGAAAGGGGTGATTATAGATGGGTACTCCCGAGTGGAATCTGGGTGTTAACCAATTCGGATTTATGGTTAAGGGTGGGTTTGTATTCCTGTATACAGACAGCTTCGGTAACTTGTCTCATGATTACATTAGTGGGATGTGTTAATAGGATATTTAACCTAAGTCTCCCTAAGGAAACAATTTCAGTCTACAGCATGCTGATAGAAGCTGGCGTTTATTTTTTATTTTTTTTACATGTAGTTTTTCAGGTGTTCTATCATTGATGCTCCTAGAAGTCTCACCAATATATGACTCTGGGATAATCGCGCATTCTTGGTACAGTGTTTTTCTTTCTGCAGTTCATATATGGGTTTGTAGAACATACTTCACAATTATTCCGACACAAAATTTTTTATCACACAGACACGCCTGGCCATCTACATGGCTTTCTAACATGGAATGACTATGTCCACCAGAATAAAACAGCATTCAAAAGGGCCGTTAAGCAAAATATAGTAGAGAACCTCGGTCTATTCGTTCAAAAAATCGCAAGATCCCTGGCTATATTTAAATAAAAACGAGTGTTTGTTAGTTAAAAATTTACCAGTTAGGGGAAATAACTCAAATTTTAATTCTTGAAGTTATGTCCCTTTGATTATTATTTTATAGTTCACTTTACTATATAGTATTTTAATATATTGCAGCGAGCTAGCAGAAACGTTAGCACGCCAAGTGAAATGCTTAGCAGTATTTCGTTTTCCGTTACATTCTGAGTTCAAACTCCGCCGAGGTCAACTTTGCCTTTCATTCTTTCGGGGTTGATTAAATAAGGGTAATCTTCAAGTTTAGGGTGGTAAAAAAGTAAATAAAAACATACAAGGGAAATAACTTAACGTCAGTATCATCCGTACTAATCTGAAATGTTTTTTTTTTTTAGCTGTTTATAAATAAATCACACGTGTTTTTTTGGTTTTTTTAACAAGTCCGCATGGTACTAAACAATCCTCGCAGGTAAACTTATTCCTCATTAGCCGACGGCGCGCACACCATTCCAACATTTTGTGTCTTGAACTGCTGCATAATTCACTAATATTCTTCTAATATTATTAATTGAGTGAGGATTTCATTTTGAGGAACAATAAGTTGTTGTGTAGCCGGTCTTCCACGAGGCATTTTCGATCTCTCAGCCGGTACTCTGATATTCAATCACATGTGTGATTTATATATAAACAGTTAACTTCAATCACGTGTGTGATTTATTTATAAACAGCTAAAAAAAAAACACATTTCAGAGTAGTACGGATAATACTAGTAAGACGTTAAGTTATTTCCCTTGTATATTTTTATTTACTGTTTTTA
>NW_026403481.1:0-1592 GCF_001194135.2 Octopus bimaculoides | reverse complement strand
TAGCACTATGCGAAATGCTTAGCAGGATTTCGTCTGACGCTACGTTCTGAGTTCAAATTCCGCCGAGGTCAACTTTGCCTTTCATCCTTTTGGGGTCGATTAAATAAGTACCAGTTACCCACTGAGATCGATAGAATCGACTTAATCCATTTGTCTGTCCTTGTTTTTCCCCTCTGTGTGTAGCCCCTTGTGAGCAATAAAGAAATAAGAAATGTTATCACGCCGGGCGAAATGCTTAGCGGTATTTCGTCTGTCTTTATGTTCTGTGTTCAAATTCCGCCGAGGTCGACTTTGCCTTTCATCACTTCAGAGTCGATAAATTAAGTACTAGTTGTGTACTGTGGTCGATCTAATCGACTGGCCCCCTATCCAAAAATTTCGGGCCTTGTGCCTAGAGTAGAAAGGCGACAATTTCATACACACACAAATTTATATACCCACGCATGCACATATATATGTACCTATATATAGATGTACAAATATATACATATATACATACATATATGTATGTATGTATATATATATATATATATATATATATAAAGTGATGGTTTGTTGCCAACTTAATGTGGCAGTCCCAGGAAAGGGAAAAATGCTACTGCTATTTAGCCCTAGGAAACACCGTTTCAAGTTGGCATGTTTCCTGGGGCTAAATAGCAGTAGCATTTTTCTCTTTCCTCGGACTGCCACATTAAGTTGGCAGCAAGCCATCACTTTATCGTATGCTGCTACTGTATAAGTCTCTCTGAGAGATTTAGAAATGCAATATTTCTAATTTTGTGTGTGTGTGTGCGTGTGTGCGCGCGCGTGTTTAAGTCGCTACATCAAAGTGCTAGTTCCATGTTCGTACTAGTTTAATCCCAAGCAGATTCTCAGGTTATCAGTGCGACTCTGCACCCTTTATATATAATATAATGTTAGCGGGGGTGGGGGGCATACCCCTACCACCCTCCAGCAGGTAACAGTATCGCGAGACTGACTCAATTTCGAGTAATTTGGCCCTTCCGCAGTCGCAAGCACCTATCCGCCAGAGCGATACCCAGAGTCCACCACGGTCAACAATATAAGGTAAACAAAGTGACCAAAATTCAATTACTTTCCATACTTACAGTTGAAAAAGTCTCAATGACTGAAACTGGTACTGAAATGTTTTTTATAAAATTATTTTAGCATTTTCTACCTTGACTTTTCTTTCCATATATCTCTTCTCCCTCCACTTTTCACTTCACTGTGGCCCTGTCATTTTTTCTCGCCCCTCCTTAATTCTTTTGTCCCTCTGCCTCTACCTCTCTCCCTTCTCTTCCCACATGACCGGCGTTCGGCCAAGCCTGACCTTTCTTTCTTGGGCGGCTGTTGTGCATGCAACATCGTTATTTCACCCTGTGTCTGTGAAATCTTGTATCCCGGCTGTAAGGCCTTATCTCCATATATGTCAGCTTAATTTTATTCGTCCTTAGTCAAAAGACATCTGTTGTTATGTCCCGTTATTATTCCTACTGTATTTGTGTAACATTGTTCGTTTCTTCCGTCCTTGTTTTTGTGTACATTCGCTGCTTTCTTCCAAGGAATCTACTGCTCTTAGCTTAGTTTTT
>NW_026403480.1:0-471 GCF_001194135.2 Octopus bimaculoides | reverse complement strand
TGTAAATATATATACGTATATATATATATATATATATATAAATATACATGCATATATTTATATATATATGTGTGTGTGTATGTGTGCGCGTTTGTGTGTGCGTGCGGGTGCGTGTGCGTGCGTATATATATATATATATGTATATATTGCAACACCTTTGATATCTGGAAGTTTGCCAAAGACGATGTAGCATGAAAATTTCTTTGAATATTAAATTGATCTCCGTTTTATGATTTTTTTTAATCAATAGAATCGCTCGATTTTTTAATACATCATTCTGTTGGTGTTGCTGTTTCTGTCCGTTTTTACATATTTTCTTTCTTTAATATATATTTTATTTTAATTATATTTCAATATTTTGTTATTATTTTACGATACATATATGCATACATACACATGTATATATGTACGTGTGTATGTATAATATGCACGTACATATATGCATGTATATACGCACGTATATACATGAAT
>NW_026403479.1:0-509 GCF_001194135.2 Octopus bimaculoides | reverse complement strand
TCCATCCAGCGGTTCTTGAGATATCATGTCCACGGACAAACAAACAAACACGACTGAAAGCAATACCTCCGCCCTAGCGAAGGCGGAGGTAATAATAATTATAAATTGGACACAAGGCCTGTAGTTTTGAAAAGATATGTCTAATCGATACAATCGATCTTAGCACTTGGGTGGTACTTAGTTTCATTGATCCTCAAACGATGAAAAGTAAAGTCGGTCTCGACAAGGACTTGAAATCAGAAGGTAAGGAGTTGCTAGAGTTGTTCCAGTTTGTTTTGCTAATACCATTTTTATTGATACATTGTCTTATTTATATTTTCGTCGTATATATTTTTTAAATATTTTTGTTTGATTTGTATATTTTTCAGGCTCCACTTAAAATGTCTTTGTATATGTTTAATTAAAGATGTTTTCTTAAACACTCTTATTGTTGATCAATATTATTACACAGATATCAGTTTCCTTCAACACACACACACACACACACACACACACACACACACACACAC
>NW_026403478.1:0-266 GCF_001194135.2 Octopus bimaculoides | reverse complement strand
TTTTTTGTATTCTTCCTTCCCACTTGGATTGTTTAAATGTAGTTACAATATGTCCTTCTACTATCTTTGTGCACCTGAAGATCGCTCTGCATTTTACATTTAATGTAATGCTCGCATTGCTTAAATAAATGGAGTCGCATCAAACGATTGTACTGCATTAACTTTGAATATCCTTGTTGCTTATTTTGGCTTTAATCACCTTATTTTGAAATCGTTTGGATAATACCATACTTAATTCTGCTGCCTAAACTTAAGTACCATATTCA
>NW_026403477.1:0-433 GCF_001194135.2 Octopus bimaculoides | reverse complement strand
CATACCTCACTTTTTTAATTATTCTTTATAAATCCTAATTTTAAAATAATTTCCTCATTTCCCATGAGCTTTTTGTTTTGTTTGTAGTGCCCTTTTTCATTAATTAACTAATTAATTTTATCACTTATTAGTTTCTTCACATTTAGACAGGAAAAACTATTGCCAAATTTGCTCTAATTCATATTTGACCTGCATCAAATATGTCACGTGGTTACAATGCTTTTGTTCGAGTCAGTCGGCGCTCGTTTTCTCTACCTACCAACCAGTTGACGACGACGACAATGATGATGATGATAATGATTATAACAGTGATGATACTTCCATGCACGTCACTCAGTAAGTTAAGATTAAAAACAAATTTATTTATTCAAGCTTTTCTTTCCCTACTCTAGCATCTTTCATCAACTCCCTCGCACTGACTTTCTCCTTTTAC